>NC_090747.1:3024177-3081677 GCF_036898095.1 Palaemon carinicauda | reverse complement strand
TTAATAGTTTATATATGATATATCTCTTTTGACATTACTTATTTAGAATGATTTATTGTTGATTTGTTCTCTTCAGTTATTTATTTCCTTATTTTCTTTCCTCACTGGGCTATTTTTCCCTATTGGAGCCCCTGGGCTTATAGCATCTTGCTTTTCCAATTAGGGTTGTAGCTTGGATAGTAATAATAATAATAATGATAATATATATATATATATATTATTATATATATATATATATATATAATCTATATATATATATATAAATATATATATATATATATATATATATATATATATATATATATATATATATAAATATATATATATATATATATATATATATATATATATATATATATATATATATATATATATATATATATATATATATATATATATATATATATATATATATATATATTTATATATATATATATATATATATATATATATATATATATATATATATATATATATATATATAGATATAGATATATATATATATATATATATATATATATATATATATATATATATATATATATATATATATATATATATAGGGCTTATATATTTTATTATATGCCCATAGATTCTTTATTTTAACATTTAGGGCTTATATATTTTATTAGGTGCCCAAAATATGATTTATTTTTTAAAGGTTTTTTAAAATGTTTTTAATTTTTTTTTAAATGCAAATGTTCTATAGTCTCTTCAACTACATATTACTAGCGTACTAACTGCTTTTCGTGCACAACACTTTTCCAAGACAATTTTTACTCCTTTGAGCGAATGAAATGGCCATTTTCAAACGGCTTTAAATTGAATTAAATAAGGAGTTTTGTCTGGAGATTGCAAAACGTTCTGTTTGAGCTCCAATTTATTTTTCTCTAACCTACGCCAAACAAGGATGTTAACGGCGATAAATATCATCACCGTAACGCTGATTAATGCTAGTAACACTTAGAAACGACGTTCTGCATTAGTCGGTGTCGGGTGGTCCATCTCGGTTAATTTCATCAATTGCTTAGCCACACGTGCATTGTATGGGAGAGGTAAAGATGGAATTGTAGTCGACCATGTGAAGTTCGCCAAGTAGGACCACTCTCTGATGATAGTCTTGATTCCATGGACCATGTAATTCGGGGACGTACCGATACAACCATCTGCTGCAACGAAGATTTTGGAATAGGACATGGATTCGTCCGGGCATCATACATTGAAGCCGGCCTTGTGGTATCGTATCCACGAGCCGTTGTTCAGTCTGCAATTGAACTTATTATCGTCAAAGGGATAAAGCTTTTTCAGACAATTTTCATGTGTATGGGAGAAAGCACCGTCAAGCACTATGTCTAACTCGCATGAATCCATAGAGTTTTTATGGAATTCAAAGGAGTCAGCTGTACATATTTTTTTATTCATCTCATTTGAACAGTGAGTTAATTGATATAAGTCTTTAATGTTTCCTTGTCTGGGGAAATCAATACATGTCCTGTCAAACTGGATATTACTGGATTTGAGTGATTCGTCATGAAAGTCGGAAATGGTGATATCCTGTAAGATTGCCTGGAATCGGAAGAATCAAAGGGAATTGTAATCATAATCCTGTGATTTTCAATGCTTACTGTAATTATGCTGCATTAAAATTCTAACCTACGTGCGTCTAACAAAGGAACATAACCTAATTTCTCTCGTCCGTTCTCCACAATTAACGTTAAGTCTCTTATTGGCAACAAATGCGGTGACAGTACACCTTTAGTCGCTAACGTGATAGCTTCCACATAGTCTTTTGATTTCTCAATGAAATGTGCAATTCTATTATGTATATGATACATGTTTGAATCATAATATGTAAATGTTGCCAACAAATCTTGTACTTCCATATTCTGACTGATATTACTAGAATGTTCATTTACCAAACTCATAATTTGATTGATTGAAGCTAACTGATTCCTTAGTTCTGACATAATCAATTCATTTTCATGAGTCAAAAACTCAATTTTCTTATTTTGATTACTAATCTTAAGACGATTGGAAATTCCCAAGCCTAAACTTGCAATAGAACCAAAGATGTTTAATGCAGCAAAAATAAACGGGTCACGTTTCTCAAGATTATCGTGTCCTACTGTCCACATCAAAAGGTCACGAGCCAAAGATTCTGCCTCGTAAGTCTTATTTTGCAAGTCGTCTGATAGCATCTCTACAACTTTTAGTGTCGATGCAAGAGAACTCTCTGTATTAAAAGGAAAGTGTCTTTAATGCATTTCATTTCATGAAACAGCAAACCTTGAAATGGCGCTCATTAAGCTAGTGACATCATTATCTGGGAGAAAAATTGCTTGCATACGTACTTCAACAACTACGTTACTTGATGTAATAAAAACGACTTCTTGTCTTTCTACTATAGTGCCATATTTAAAATCTATACTTTTAGTTTTAGAGCTCTTCCCACACGAGAAAAATGTCTGAGCGACAATATCTCTCCTAACAATAAAAACTTCATCTTGGAAACCTTTAATGAGAAAAATATATGTAATTACTCCTGTATTAAGAAGAAAAAACTTTTAACATATAATGTTCACAAAAATAAAAAAAATAAAAATCATTCCCACACTTCTTTCCCTCTTATTTTAATTTCCCATGTGAGCCAATGATACGATTCTCTCATCAGTGGGTCGGAATTCGTTTTGAACTCTAAACCTATTGGCCGTTAATATTTCCAAAATGTTAAAAGGGCCTTCAAACTTAGGTGTTAGTTTATAATTGAGTCCTTTACGTACATTTACCTGTATGTATACATTTTCACCCACAGTATATGTTTTAGTTGGCTTCGCTATTTTATCATGATTCCTTTTCATTATGATTTGTGATTCTTCTAAATTCTTTCGAAGGATTTGATAGATTAATTGTAGGCGTTAATACATGGATAGGCGTTCTAACTGGGGTACCATACAATGCCTCGTGCGGTGACATTTTAATTGATATATGATATGAATGATTCAGAGTACTCAGTACCTCAGGTATTGCAATATCCCAGTTAGGGTCTGATCCTCCTAGTTTTACTCTTATTATGTTTAAAACCTTCCTTTTCGCTCTCTCCACTAGCCCATTCGACTCTTGGTGATAGATCATGGTATTGATTTTCTTTATGCTAAGGAATTCACACAATGACGTAAGAAAGTGATTATTAAATTCTCCACCCGAGTCTGAGATTATCATATGTGGAATTCCATGTTCACAAATGTAACACTCGTAAAACTTCCTAGCGCATTCAATCGCAGTTTTAATTTTAAGCGCTTTTAGTTCTGTATATCGAGTCAAAGCATCTACAACTACTAAGAGGTGCTTATTTCCTCTCTCTGACTCGTAAAATCCTGTTAATAAATCTAAATGTATCCTTTCAAAGGGTTGATTGGGCACGGGATAAGCCCCTAGGCTGACAGGTGTTTTCGTATGCCCTTTGTTTTCCTGACATGTGCGACAATTAGCTATATGTTTTTTTACATCTGTAAGCATCGTATGCCAATAAAACAATGATTTGTCTTTCTGTGACATTAATGAGAACCCCGGGTGTCCATGCAAAGGATTTGCATGCAACCAATTTAGGACAGTGGATATAAGTGAGATTGGTACCACTACCTGGTCGTTAGTTACATATGGTGTATTGCGGGTTTTCCTTGTCACGGATCTACACAGAAGATTGTCTTTGATTAGATAATTCTGCTGCATATACTTTATATATTCCTTTTCCTTACGATAGCCTTTCAAAGCATTTATAATTTTTTCTTTTTTCTGATCTTTTCTTTGCTCAGTGTGTAATAATTCAGCACACCAGCCCAAATCTTCTTGTTCAGATATCGTTTTAACAATAGGCATGGATGTTGATATATCTATTAATTCAGCTAAAGGCTCCGTACAAGATGTCACGGGGTTACGTGATAATGCATCAGCAATGATGATATTTGCTTTCCCTGGTAAATACCCGATTCTCGCGCCAAAGTCTTGAATGATCAAATGCCACCGAGTTCGTTTGGGGGTGTGGCTCAAGCCTTTAACCCTTTCGCTGCGGATATTCAAATAGGATGTTGCACAGCTCTGTGCACATTTTCACCAAAAATTCAAAATGCTCTAAATTTAATGAAACTAAGTTTTTTTGTGTTCTATAACCTTTCTGTTTTTAGGATTTAACAATATTTTCACCTGAGTTTATCTCTTTATGCCTTAAATTCTTCGATAAATAGGTAAAAATTAAGAGAAATCACAAAAATTCCCTTCCAAAGATGATTTTATCAATTCCACTAATAATCCTTCACTCAATTTATCATTGTCTCATATATTTATTCTCTACATTAGTAATGCTTTTGTACACTTTATGGGTATTATATGTCTCAAAACATGGAATGATACAAAGAGGGGGCTGTTCAACAATTTGATCACAAAAATAAGTTTTTTGCTTTCTTTTACATTCGCCTTTACCTTTCATCAAGCAATTCTTTGGCAAGAAAGAGCATATAATACATTGGGGTTTGTGGTTTTTGTCAACATATTGAGCTGGAAAAGGCCTTTCAGTTAGTCTAGATTCCATTGCATTTGAAAATCTACCCTTCCTTTGACTTGTGCTCCGCTTATACCCTTCTAACGTAGTGTTAATCATTTTTCCCTGAATTTTATTTTCTATTCATCTTAGCAGTGGGATTCTGAATGTTGAAGCATATGTTTGAGTCTACTGATGCTGCTTCAATGATAAAATGCCAAATTGGTTGGTACCATTTCTGACTCTTTCTTTCGTAAGCATATGTTGAGTATAGCTGATCAAACTTATCAACTTCCCTCATATACTTATTGTATTCCACACGAACATCTGGATTGTCTATTTCTGTCACTTTTTTTTTTAATGAAGTTTCACTTTATATGTTACTACTGTGTCTTTTAAAGATACTTGGCAAGAAGTTGAGGCCAAATCACACATTTAAAAGAAAAGAAATAAAAATAATTCCTCAACCCAGAGTTAAATGGAAAAATTAAAAGGACAAAGTCAGCTGACTCCTAAAAGCAGAGCCATATCAAATGTCTTGCTAATAGTATAATATTACCATAATATACAACTATATATGAAATTTATGATACTGTGAAACAAGCCTTTATTAACAAATTATATCTTTATTAACAACTTGTATCACTAAATTATGCTGTTAAAAAATAAATCGACCGATAGGCAACTAACAGACTGAACGTCAGCCGACGAATGTAAACAAAGTTTCTGATTTAGGACACGAAACTTCTTTTCTCGTGAATGTGTTTGTTACTTGACTATTATTCATTTAATTTAGGTAATTTCTATTTTGATTTCTGAAAACAGCATTATCTGTCACATTTTGAACATCCAATACTATGGAATACGTTTTTATGTGTGTAGTTGTCATGGCAACTGTTGAGCTCTAATGTAAACAAACTTTTACTTACGCTAAACGAACCTTGGAAAGCATGATATTACGATAATTCTATGAATAATATTGATTTATATCGGAAAAAACATGCATATATATCATAATTTCATGTTGACACAACGTAAAAATAACAAAAAATTACAGAAATCATAGAGTAAATGGGAGAAGAAAGACGAGAGCTTCAGAGAGTGGGTAGTTCATAAAATCGGCAACAGATGGCAGCATGTAGAAGCCAGATAAATCGTCAACAAAAGGCGCTACTCTTAAAATTTCTTACACGGTGTGGAGTAAAGTTGTTCTCCGCAGTGAAAGGTTATGAATCTGAGTAAACTAAAGTCGTTCTCCGCAGTGAAAGGGTTAAAGAAGTCGGTTAGTGGTTTATGATCAGTAAGAACCTTAACGGGATAACGGTATATTATGAACTTAAAATGCACTAGTGAATTAACAATAGCTAGCCCTTCCTTGTCTATTACTGCATACTTACTTTCGGAAGTTCTCAGTTTTCGAGAATAAAAAGCTATCGGGAAAAATTGTTTTTCATATTGCTGAAGCAATACCCCACCTACTCCTAAGTCTGAAGAGTCTGTTGCAATGAAGAATTCCTTCCGAAATCAGGAAATTTTAAGATAGGAGAACTACACAGTTCATCTTTCAAGCTATTAAACGCCTGTGGATGCAGCTCAGACCATATGAAATCTACGCCCTTCTTCGTAAGATCAGTTAAGGGAGCGGCTATTATTGAATAATTGCGTATAAAACACCTGTAATATCCACTACAACCCAGAAATTGCTGTATTCCCTTGACATTAGTAGGTATCGTAAAGTTATGGATAGCCGACACCTTATCATGGACTACTTTAAGACCTTGGCTTGACACCGTAAAACCCAAATAGACTAATTCTGTTTTGAAAAATTCACACTTACTAATCTTTACCCTTAAGTTATGTTGTCTTAGTCTCTGTAATACTAGTTCTAATTTACATAGATGTTCTTCTAAGGTGTTGGAAAAGATTACAAGGTCGTCCATATAAGCATGCAATATATCCCCTAGCAAGTCTCCAAAGACTATGTTAATCATTCTTGTAAATGTTATGAGAGCAAAACATAAACCAAAAGGCATCCGTAAAAATTCATAATGGTCCCTGCGTGTGCTGAAAGCTGTGTGTGGGATACTATTTTCTTCTAATGATATCTGGTAAAATATTTATTCTGACCTAACAAAGATAAAATATCGTCAGTATATGGCACTGGGAATCGATCAGGGATCGTTTCCTCATTTAGGCGACGGAAGTCTGCGCAGATACGCCATGTTCTATCTTTTTTCGGTACAACTATTAATGGAAAATTATAAGGGCTGTTCGATTTCCTAATGACTCCTTCTTCTAGCAATTTACCTACTTCATCATTTATTTCATTTTGGAATTTCATAGGGAGTCTGTACGAGGGTACATAGATAATTTTCTGCTTGTCCTTTTACCTTATTTGATGCTTGATCACATCTGTTTTTCCTAAGGATCCATCCGTAGTGGAAAACACATCATGATATTCAGTTAAAAGTCCAAAAAATTTCTGCTGAATTTCTTCGTCTTGAATGTCTTTATTGATTTTATTTATAATAGATTGCAAAAAGGATTCATCCACAACTTATTGAGCGTGATTAATTCCAGCGACGGTAAGAATACGATGTTTATATACCTCTACATCCAAGATATGTTGATTTTTATAAATTACTAAAGTGGTATTTAAATTATTACAGACTTCAATATTACATTGTTGATATGAGCCTACTATATAAATAGCTTGTGTGACCGACAATCCGTTAGTTCTCAAAGTGTCGGAAAGGATTATTATTTCAGATCCCAGAAATGTTTTCTTTACTTGCACTATTAGATTCGAAGGTACGTTCGGCTCGATAGATTGCGTGCAAGATGATATTACGGGTGAACGAGAATTCTGTTGGGTAGCGTATATTATTTCTTTATTAGTGAGACAAGTTACTGGTTCTTCAACGTACGTCACTGTTTTATTTGTCGTCTCCTTTTTATCCAAAACTGATTTTAACGTATTAGAAGACTTATAGAATTTTCCTTTGATATAAACGCCGTGCTTGGCAGGGGCTAAGATAATGTTTTGATTTCCCATAGATGGGTATCCTATAATGACAGCTGGATACATATCAATGTTTTGTACAACAACAAATGTATCAGCAAACGTGCGCTTACCGACCTTGAACTGAACATGAGTTACGCCTAATACATTTAATTCATTATTTCCTATAACCGAGAGCCTTACTCCGGAATTTTCTATTGGGAAATTCGAAAACAACAAATGATGTGTCCTCAAATCCATGATATTACGTGGACTACCAGTCAAAAAATAATGTAAAGGACCGGTGTTCTAAATTTACAGCATATAATGTTGGTCGTAACTCATTTTGGCTTATTATTGTATGAATTCGTTGCAAATCTACGGGAGCATGCACTGATTTATTTAATTCGGCCAAGTGTTTCATAGGAATATCTATTGCCTCACAATGATCTGGTAAAACATTAAATGGATTATTCAATACTACTGATGTTGATACGAATGACCTTGACCCAACATCACTCTCTTCCCCACTGGAGTTCATTATGTGGTATTTGCTTTGCTCTACACATTCTGAAAATTAGTCTGATCTTGCGAGTTCTTGTTTGACGACCCAGGATCAGCATTATTTGAAGAACTGTTTGTTTGTTTTTGATTCTGAACTACATTGACGTTTGGCTGTTTCTTCTTATTGAAATGAGGATTTTTCTTTTTATTTCCATATGGAACTGACTGTGGAATTGACTGTGTATATCTAGGATTCTGTTGTGTCTTACGCGAGTAGCACTGACTCTATGAATGAGTCGAACTATTATGTAACGAACAGAATCTTGTTCTGCAGTCCGCAATCAAGTGACCTTGACGTTTGCAATTATAACACGTCATTCCTGCAACTTGACTATTATTAAATACGTTTACTTGTTGTGGCTTTGTTTAATTTTTTGCAAAATCTTGTGTAAACACAAGATCAAGATCAGGACACTTAGACATATGTTTCTTTATCTGTTTATATACATCCAATTCCGTACTTGCTGGCATTAACTTTTTATCAAAACACCGCACTAAAGCTTTAGGCAATATAAGTGTCATGCAAGTTAAATACATTAATCGTAAGAAATCTTTCACGGAGATGTTATCTCTAGTAACCCAAGTGGAATTACCTAAAATATCTTGATACTCGTTAGGCGTATCGGCTATGAGAGCTGCTCTCTCAATAACATTAAGCCGAGTCATAGTGGCTTGATTGAGTGTATTTCTTAATGTTAAAACTACATCTAAGGCTTCCTCACCCCCATAGACTGCACGTAGCCTAACTTTGAAATCATTCTGGGTAACTGCCTCTTGATATGAAACTCCCCTTAAGTACGCACTCGCATCTGCTTTAGAAAAGACTATAAAACTTTTAGCTTCCTGTAATTGTACAAATGAGTCTATAATATGTTTAGCATTTAAATGGGCATCGACGGAGGAAATCCGTGACTCCATATTCTGAGGCAAGAACCCATTAACCCGACCTGGAAAAGGAAGAATTGCAGAACGAGCATTTACTAGTGTCACAATGGGAGGGGGGTTACCATGTCCTGGGGTTGGGTCACTCGGTCCAGGGGTGGGGCTCACAGGAGGCGTCATGTTTACTGTACTTCTTTTTCTATCTCTACGACTCCTTGCAATCCTATCAAAATATCTATATGAATACAAACGTCCACTGCGTAAACGCATAAGCACTAAATGATAAAGATTATAACAAAATCCCCCAAAACAATGATTCTAATATAAAGATATTTCCCGAGAACTTCTGAAAGAAAACGGAATTAGCACAGAGAGAAAAAATTTTTTTAGACGAGAATTCGCAGTTGAATACAGTTTCCTTAAATGAAAGAAAATTAAAGATTAGCAAACAACTCACCCCAGCAATAATGGACGATTGACTCGTGATGTCGTCATTTCCTCTCTCTCGCACTGGATTGTTTCTTCTTATTGAAGTTTGGGTGAATGTTTTCGGTCCAATTTCCGTTGAATGTAATGCTTCCTAGATATGTTTCTTTAATGTTTAGTAAACGTTGAATGTTAGTCCTTGGTCTTCTTTGGATGTTGATTGAAGATCCAGTTCCTCAGTTTGTATAACATTTATTTGTTAGTATTAAAGGTTTTCATATCTTCGGTGGACGTAGATACTTAGTCAAAATTGTAGATTCATTACTGTTGATTTCTTGAAGATCTTTCTCTGGTTATTAGAGTTTTAATTGTAGATTCTTGAAGATATATCTCTGGTTCTTTGAGTTTTACCGCTGCCACCATTTATTGGTGTGCTACTGTTATTAACACACATTTGGGTTCCCATCAAAAGTCATCTTCAATGTGTTGTATATTAGACTTGGTATGTTACATCTTCAAGTAAAGTCTAGGTAAGTTAACTTTAAAATACTTTGTTCTTAAAAACAGATATTAACATCTCCATCACAGGAGTATAGATGGTTTGGTCGGATGACCATTCCGTATGACATCTAAGTAAGAACTACCACAAATATCCATATTCATGTTAAAGTTTATTTAGTTATCTCAGCACTAATGATTTATTGTAAACACAACATTAATACCGGAAGGTACTTAGTTCCGTTCTCAGAGACTACTCTTTCCCGCGGCTTGGTTGTGTTTACTCTTCATGAAAAATGTAACCTTGCTAAGGTTTGGCATTCGCATCCTGTTTATGATATGACTATGGCATTTCTCACACTTCTCCTACTTCCACAGTGACCTCTTAGGTCATGTGTTTTAAACATGTAATATATATATATATATATATATATATATATATATATATATATATATATATATATATATATATATATATATATATATATATATATATATATTACATTAGCTCGGTCAGCTACCTAAATTTTTGAAAATTTAACAATACGTCAAAATGATTACTAGGAGTGTGACTGGATATATATATATTATTTTTTTTTGTTAACTTTAGCCATAAGAAAATGAGGATGAATTTTCAAATAGGCACATTAAAAAAATGATAATGCCTACTTAACAAATATTGACAAAACAAAAAAAAATTCATGATAAAAACAGATCATATATATGGTACATTGCTAGCAAACGATTATATGGTACCAACAAAAAAAAAAATTCTGATATACATATGATTCGGTAACTTTGTTAAAGAATAGTTGTTACCTTTGTTAAAAATATAGATTATTATAATGCGGTAACTAATAAACTTATTTGTTACCTTGGTAAAGATATACTTTTAGTGCACAAACACGAATTCCTGGTACGTACACGTACCACGGTTTCGTACATATATACAGTGATACCTCGGTAGTCGAACGACTCTATACTCGAACAATTCGGAGTTCGACCAAAATTTTCGAGAAATTTTTGCTGCGGTGCTCGACCAAAAATTCGGTACTCGACCAGCCGAACACGTGACGACCGCATGGGCTTTGTGATGATCGCGCCATCTCGGCCACTCTCGCTTGTTCGGGAAGCATCAGTTCTCTCGAGAGCGTCACTCAGACAACGCGCGATCAGCATTCGTTGTGATTTAGTGATTTTCAGTGCTTTTAATTGCTTTTTTAGCTTTCATAATGAGTCCCAAGAAAGTAATGAGTGTTAAGGGGAAGGAGAAGAGGAAAACAGTGCGAACAACGATCGAGTTGAAGAAGGAAATTATAGCGAAATATGAGAATGGTGTACGAGTGTCCGATTTAGCGGTAGAATACGGAATGGCGAAGTCGACCATTTCTACGTTTTTAAAGCATAAAGAAATGATTAAGAAGGCGAATGTTGCAACGGGAGTTACGGCGGTAACTAAGCAAAGGCCACAAGTGATTGAGGAGATGGAAAAGTTGCTTTTAATATTTATTAAAGAAAAACAGTTGGCCGGGGAAAGTGTTAGTGAAGCGTTCATTTGTGAAAAAGCGTTGCATATCTATGAAGAATTAGTGAAGAAAAGTCCGAGTACCAGTGAAAGTGATTCATTTACATTTAAAGCGAGCAGGGGTTGGTTTGAAAAGTTTCGTAATAGAACAGGTATTCATCGTGTTACTAGGCATGGGGAGGCAGCTAGTTCGGATCAAATTGCAGCCGATAAATACGTGGGGGAATTCGATCGGTACATAAATGAACAAAATTTGATCGCACAACAAGTCTTTAATTGTGATGAGACTGGGTTATTTTGGAAGAAAATGCCAGCCAATACGTACATTACCAAGGACGAGACGAAGATGCCAGGTCACAAGCCAATGAAAGATAGGCTAACATTGTTGCTGTGTGCAAATGCAAGTGGCGATTGCAAGATCAAACCCTTGTTAGTGTACCACTCGGACAACCCCCGGGTGTTCAAACGAAATAATATTTGTAAAAGTGCACTACCAGTTATGTGGCGCTCGAACACTAAATCTTGGGTCACAAGACAATTCTTTACTGAGTGGATAAACGAAGTGTTTGCCCCCCAGGTTAAGGCTTACCTCATTGAAAAGAGCTTGCCAATGAAATGTCTTCTGGTTATGGACAATGCTCCTGCACATCCTCCAGGTCTCGAGGATGACTTGAAAGAAGAATACAGCTTTATCAAAATCAAATTCTTGCCCCCCAATACTACTCCCATACTCCAGCCCATGGACCAACAGGTCATTTCAAACTTCAAAAAACTCTATACCAAGGCCCTTTTCAGAAAGTGTTTTGAAGTGACCAGTGACACGAAGTTGACCCTAAAGGAATTCTGGAAGGAACACTTCAGCATCCTCAACTCTGTTAACATGATTGACCAAGCTTGGCGAGGTGTGACCTATAGGACATTGAACTCTGCCTGGCGTAAGCTGTGGCCATCATGTGTCACAGAGAGGGAGTTTGAAGGTTTCCAACCAGAGGCGGGTCCAAGCACTGCTACCCCTGTAATTTCTGATGACACTGATGTCGTTGAGGAAATTGTTGTCATGGGCAGGAGTTTGGGGCTTGAGGTCGACAAGGATGATATTGATGAGCTTGTAGAAAGCCATTCTACCGAGTTGACTGTGGAGGAATTGTTGCACCTGCAACAACAACAGCAGCAGGATCTGATTGTGGAGCAGGAATCTTCAGAAGAGGATGAGGTAAGGGAGGATGTTCCAAGTTCTCTCATCAATGAAATTTGTTCCAAGTGGGCAGATGTGCAGGCTTTTGCTGAAAAATACCACCCAGAAATTGCAGTAGCAAACCGGGCAGTGCATATGTTTAATGATAGTGTCATGTATCATTTTCGAAGAATACTGCAGAGGAGGAAGAAACAATTAACAATAGACCAGTTTTTCACAAAAGAAAAGAAAGCTGCTACATCAAAGCCTGTTTCTCCTCCAAAGAAGAGACAAAGAAGAGAAGAAACCCCTGAAATAGATCTGCCCACCCTTTCATTGGAGAGAGAAACAACTCCTGAAGGAGAACTACCCCGCCACATCATGGAAGGGGACTCTCCTTCCAAGCAGTAACCTCCCCCTTCCATCCTCTCCACATCCATCCCTGTATGCCATCGAACCGCTGCTCAAAGGTATGTTCACTACAGTACAGAAAATGGTTTAAAATTGTTTTATTTTAGTACAGTAAATGGTTTAAAATTGTTTTATAGGATTTTCTGACCAATTTCATACACATTTAGATAATTATTGTTGTTTAGGTACACGTTTTATTAATATATTGGGCCTGTTCGAGTGCTTGGGAACGGAATAGAATATATACCATTATTTCTTATGGGGAAAAAAAATTCGGTACTCGAACAAATCGGAGGTCGAACACGGATCTCGAACGGATTATGGTCGAGTACCGAGGTATCACTGTATATATATATATATATATATATATATATATATATATATATATATATATATATATATATATATATATATATATATATATATATATATATATATATATATATATATATATATATATAGAATAGTTGTTACCTTTGTCAAAAATATAGATTATCATAATACGGTGACTAATAAAAATATTTGTTACCTTGGTAAAGATATACTTTTAGTGCACAAACACGAATTCCTGGTACGTATACGTACCACGGTTTCGTACATATATATATATTTTTGGGCTCAAGCCATGGCGTCCTGATGGAAGGTTCCTTTTTGGTAGCTTCCTTGGGTATATAGCTACTAAATATTCCCAGAGAATTTAACCACAGGTTATCACAAAATTCTAACTTCTGGAGCGAGTATCCTAAAGGTTTCCCTTTAAGACATCGTATAACAACAGGGGACGCATGTATTAACGCGCCACATAGCTATCTACACCCTACATAGAGTTAACACTTCGATGTGTAGGGGCGGAGAATAGCTGGGGAGCCGTTCGACAGCTAATCTCGTTCGTGGCTACTTTTGGTACTCGAGACGTAAACAAACGGGTGCCATTGCTAAATGACGTCACGTCCGGCCTCATCCTTCGTTTAGTAGCTTGCCTTACTAGTCGGACTTTTCCCAGTGCGTACTTTATCGACTTGCATCTTAGCCATGTCTCTACCCTCGGCCTCGCCTTCTTCTGGAAAGTTGAGTACAAGGTTCCAGTATTGTTTAAATAAGCTCTGACCGGAAAGTAACTTTTACTTTTCGATATTTGATGTTTTGTGGCAGAGCTGTGCCTCGACAGGACCCGCCATTTTATGGCGTCGCTGCTGTTTTGCATGCCTTATTTAGATAGCCTCAACAGCGTTTTCCAGCCTCTTTAACTAATCGATACTATTAGTTATTTAGTCTTCATAGCTAGGAACTTTTTATATCGTGTTTTGATGCCTTGTTATCGGTCATCATTTGACCCCATACCAGTTGGCTAGTCTAGCCCCTAGGCCAGAGCGCCTAACATCAGTGTTCATGCATGATATATTTCAGTGATCTTAGGTTTAATTATGAAGATAGTGGCATTATTTTACAATACTATTGACTGTGATACAAGTGTTTTCGCCTTCAGGGACCATATAAGGGACAGGTTAGATAGTGTGCCTTTCTAACCTAACCTACAAGTAGGACCCCTATATGCTTCCTTCATCCCCTGCCTTAGGGCATCCCCTCTTTGTAGCCTTGCTCCCCCTACCACGTAAGGGGATCAAGCTCTTAACAGAGTATATATCGCTTCTCTGTCCCCCCTAAGGGAATTATCCCCCCTTAGGGTTGCGTCCAAGAATGAGGAACGGCTAGCCCGTCCTCTATTGCTGGGGCTAGGTCTCCGACCTTTCCTGCAATAGCGATACGTCTTCCATCCTTCCTAGTTCAGGGTGTAACATCCCTGCTCTAGGTTAGGTTTTGGGGGAGTTAGCTCTGTACCTTGCTGAAACGATACCCATGCACCGTTTTCAGACAGGCTGCCTTACCTTAGGCTAGGGAGTGTCCTCCCTTCCTTGGTGGCCGCTTTGGTACAGAGCCTCCTCCACAGTAGACCCTTCTCTTCTCCCCTCCCCACCTATCTCTTGTATGGCCTGGCCTATACTTAGGTTAGTCTATACCCATCTGTCCGCTGTCCTACAACTCCTCCTTAGGGTGGAGTGATAGGGCTACCTTGAGCTCCTGTGTGCAGTCCGCTCTGGTACATATACCCTTCATAGTGTCCTATGGGGTTAGCCACTGGATGCGTTCTGTCTGCAGGGGTTCTCCCCCCCCCCCTCTTGGGTGTTCCCTACCCCTCCCTTGGACTACCTTGGCTCCCGGTCCTCTGCGGCCCCTGCTTCTGGTTGATAGGGCTAGCCTCTATCATGGGTACACCCACTCAGGTGGGATGTCTTGGGGTCCGTAGCCGTGCCCCTACATCCCTCCCTCTGTCTCTTTCACTATCCCGGTGCCGGTCCCTTGCCGCCTCCCCTGTCGGTGATACCCACCTCCTACCTTGGTGACTTATCCCTTGCCCTCTGGGCCGCCAGTCCTCCGTGTGCTGGGGGACTGCCGCCTCCCACCGGCTTTCAGCCGATGGCCTTCCCTCTTACCTCATAGCTTCGGTCGTCCGTCCACCGGCCCGGCCCCTGGAGTGCCGGCATCCACTTCCGGCAGTCCGGTTCTGCTATAACCATCCTTGTTCCTGTCACAGAGCCGGCAACCTTCGGTTGCCGGAGCCCCCGCTCCCAGCCGGAGTCCCGCCGTTGTGCCGGCGGCCGCCACCCTGGTATTACTACTGACTTTTATATTTGTCTTCCCTAATGCCAGGAACTCTGCTGGAGCGGCCTCCGGCGTTCCGTCGGTCTGCCGGAGCCTTCCGGATGCGTCAAGGGGACTTGCACCCCTTCTACTAGCTATCATCTCATGTTGATAGCCCTACATCGCAACCAGATAATTTGATTACGTAAATGGATAGGTATTATCTTACCGTTCTATTAGTAACCATGCTGTCTTCTTGCATATCACAGATTTCCAGCATGCTGTGTGTATCTTAGCACGGCTGGTTGCCGGAAACCGTTACCCTATGGGATCTTCTACGTTCCCAGTTCTAGGGTCTGAGTAGCCTCAGTCCTAGTTTTATATCCTTGACAATTCCCAATAGAATTCCCACTGCCTTCCGGGCATTCCATGTCGAATTCTGTCCTGTGCCTTCGGTCACAACAAATTGTCTATGGATAAGGTCACGGTAAACAGCCGGGCGGGTTACACGGAGTATGTATCTATCTCCTTCTTTTCCGCCCTTTCTCTGATCATCACACTTAATATTAAGTTAAAGATTAATCAATTAATATTTATCTTTAGAATAGAAGTCATCCTTATGACTCCCCCATACTCATGTTCTCTTTCTCTTACAGGAGGAGCAACTGAAGTGCGACCACGGCTTCTGTGCAGTGAAGCGCCCGCACTTTTATGGGCACACGGCGTGTAGGACCCACGCCCCTTGTGCCAACAAGAAAGGAGATCTGAAGTTCTGGGACCCGCAGAACTGTACAGTCTGCCAGGAACGCCTGGTCGACGCGTTCAATAACCCTCCTTCAGCGGAGGTTAGGGACGCTTCTCGAGAGAAGCTACGCAGATGGGTGCAAGGCTTCCAGAAGAACGCCACTGGACCGTACCTTGCCACTGAAGACTTGAGGGCCTTACTGTTCCCAAAGGCATCCCCAGACTCTGTGGTCCCCAAGGATCAGATCCCCACCGTCCAGATCTCGGTGGAACCCGATGTTGTCATGGCCCAGTCCATGCAGAAGTGTCACCTGGATACCGACAACGCGGAACGCATGTCGGAGATTTCGGAGACAACGGAGAGGAACCTCATGGCCCAAGAGTTGGACTATGAAGAGGACCAGGTGGAATACACCGAGTCGGAGCAGGAGGTCGCTCCGCCTTCCACCACCGCCCCAACTCCTACACCGACGGAAGTATCTCTCCCGTGTACCTCCGCCACCCCGGATCCCATCCCAACCGCCCAGGAGATGTTCTGTATGCTTGAAGCGCTTATGGACAAGAAACTCCAAGTGACACATGAGTACATCAGGTCCATGGGAAGTTCCAAGGAGCCGAAAAGGATTTCGGTTAAGGACCTCCCGGTATGCTCGCACGCCAACCCCTGGAGGTATGCCGAGCACATGCCCATCGCAACGGGCAGGATCTTCATCAGCGAGAAGGTCGGCTCGGTTGCCCTGGAAGAAGTGGAGTTCTTCCCGAGTTTTGAGGCTTATCCGGACTGTTACGTCCGGCTTCGATCCGAACCTGCCTCTAAAGAAGAGACCGAACCTAAGGAGGTGATAGTGTTCGATCTCCCGAAGGCCCAGGCTATGTTGGTCAACGCTTTTAAAAGTAGGGGTTTTACCTGCTCAAAGCTTCCGGCGCTGAGCAAGAAGCACCCTACCTACGTCGCACCTGATGATGCGATCCTCCCCTTTATGGAAAAGGCCTTCGCTGCGTGTCACAAGGCAGTGGAAGAAGGGAAGCCTTACCCTGCACTGGAGGAGTGCAGAACCTTCTCCCTGGTGACTCCCCACGATGTTCGACACTGGAAGGATATCCAGCATACCTTCGTGGTGGGAAAACTAGATCCTGACGTTGCTGGACGTCAGTTTAATGAAGACCTCCCGAAACTTAATGACCATCTCCTTCGTCGGGAACAAGACACAAAGGAAAGGCTCGCAGCATCCATGTCCCTCCAAGTACAGCTTGACGTCATGGCTGGTGAAACTAGAGTCCCCGACCACTACATACATATATATATATATATATATATATATATATATATATATATATATATATATATATATATATGTATATATATATGTATATATATATATATATATATATATATATATATATATATATATATATATATATATATATATATATATATATATATATATATATATATATATTGGTGTGCTACTGTTATTAACACACATTTGGGTTCCCATCAAATGTCATCTTCAATGTGTTGAATATTAGACTTGGTATGTTACATTTTCAAGTAAAGTCTAGGTAAGTTAACTTAAGAATAGTTTATTTTTTAAAAACAAATATTAACATCTCCATCACAGAAGTATAGATGGTTTGATCGGATGACCATTCCGTATGACAACTAAGTAAGAACTACCACAAATATCCATATTCATGTTAAAGTTTATTTTGTTATCTCAGCACTTATGATTTATTGTAAACACAATAAATTCCGTTCTCAGAGACAACTCTTTTTCACAGCTTGGTTGTGTTTACTCTACATGAAAAAGGTTACATTGCTGAGGTTTGGCATTCGCATCCTGTTTATGATATGACTATGGCATTTCTCACACATCTTCTACTTACACAGTGACCTCTTAGGTCATGTGTTTTAAACATGTAATATATATATATATATATATATATATATATATATATATATATATATATATATATATATATATATATATATATATATACACACACATATATATATATATATATATATATATATATATATATATATATGTAGAAATCACGAAAGCTGACACGTGATGAATATAAAATGTATTATAGCCACGAAAGGAAAAATTAAAAAGACTTGATTGGAGTTAGTACTTTCATCCACTCAGGACATTATCAAACTCAGCAATGAGAATACATATACAAAGACATCGTATTTATACTGGAGAAGGGGATCCAACAGCTGTCAGTTTCTTAATAATACCGGAGAAGTCAGATTTTAGATAAAAGGATAATACTGGATTAACGGAAAACAGACCTGGGCTTAGATTCAAATTTCTACCTTGAGTACAGGAGATTAAAAATGATTACACAATATTCCTTTGGAAATAGTCATTTACATGGGTTACTTTTTCCGTCTTTGACCAACCAATTCTGTGACTTGACCCTAACCAGTGGGAGGCCAAGGCATTATTAAGAGAACCCCTGGAGACGGCCACCTGATGTTGTTTTAATCTGACTGGTATACTTTTTGATGTTTGGCCAACATAAAATAGGTTACACTCTGAACAAGGAATGCTATATATTACATTATTATCATTTCAAGAACTATTCTTAATTAACATGTTTTTTAATGTACAATTATATTTAAACACTACAGCAATGTCTAGTTTTTTCAAAAGGGGTATAACATCTAAAAAACAGACATGAAATGGCAAACAAAGCATATTATTAATTGTTTCCTTTCTCTCTAATTGGACACTATAAAATTTTTTCTTAGCCTTATTCATACATTTTTCTAAGAAATATTTAGGATAACAAAGATCTGTTGCAATTTTTTCTATTTTAGTGAACTCCTCCTCAATGTAATCTGGGCTACAAATTCTCAATGCCCTAAGGTACATAGAGGAAAAAATTGAATGCTTAATATTTTTAGAGTGACCGGAGTAAAAATGTACATATGAAAAATTATTCCTAGGCTTTCTATATATGGAAAACTTAAATTTATCTGTTTCTCTAACTATTAAAACGTCTAAAAATGAGATACGGTTATTTTCTTCATTTTCTATAGTGAATTTTATTGATGGTACTAATGAATTAATGATTGAAAAAAAGCCCTCGAGATTAAAATTTATTTCTAAAATACCTAGAACATCATCAACATATCGATACTACACAATTTGGGAAGACCACACTGAAGGGATTAATCTAGATTCAAAAAATTCCATATATATGTTGGATAAAAGTGGGGACAAAGGATTACCCATAGCCATACCAAAAACCTGTTCATAGAAATCTCCATTAAAACTAAATTTACACTTTTTAATGCACAAACAAATGAGCTCAATAATAGTATGGGTTGATAAAGGTAAATCATAAGCATCTAAAATACCCGACAGGAAATCCAATAAGTCATCGACCGTGCCGGTAAACAATGAAGTTACATCAAAACTTACTAACCTTACGTCTAGACATAGATTAGTAAGTTATTATAATACGGTGAATAATAAAAACATTTGTTACCTTGGTAAAGATATAATTTTAGTGCACAAACACGAATTCCTGGTACGTACACGTACCACAGTTTCGTACATACACACACACACACACACACACACACACACACATATATATATATATATATATATATATATATATATATATATATATATATATATATATATATATATATATATATATATATATATATATATATATATATATATATATATATATATATATATATATATATATATATATACATATATATATATATATATATATATATATATATATATATATATATATATATATATATATATATATATATATATATATATATATACATATATATATATATATATATATATATATATATATATATATATATATATATATATATATATATATATATATATATATATATATATATATATATATATATATATATATATGTATATATATATATATATATATATATATATATATATATATATATATATATATATATATATATATATATATTTATAGGGCTTATATATTTTATTATATGCCCATAGATTCTTTATTTTAACATTTAGGGCTTTTATAATTTATTAGGTGCCCAAAATATGATTTATTTTTTAAAGGTTTTTTAAAATGTTTTTAAATTTTTTTAAAATGCAAATGTTCTATAGTCTCTTCAACTATATATTACTAGCGTACTAACTGCTTTTCGTTCACAACACTTTTCCAAGACAATTTTTACTCCTTTGAGCGAATGAAATGGCCATTTTCAAACGGCTTTAAATTGAATTAAATAAGGAGTTTTGTCTGGAGATTGCAAAACGTTCTGTTTGAGCTCCAATTTATTTTTCTCTAACCTACGCCAAACAAGGATGTTAACGGCGATAAATATCATCACCGTAACGCTTCTGCATTAGTCGGTGTCGGGTGGTCCATCTCGGTTAATTTCATCAATTGCTTAGCCACACGTGCATTGTATGGGAGAGGTAAAGATGGAATTGTTGTCGACCATGTGAAGTTCGCCAAGTAGGACCGTTCTCTGATGATAGTCTTGATTCCATGGACCATGTAATTCGGGGACGTACCGATACAACCATCTGGTGCAACGAAGATTTTGGAATAGGACGTGGATTCGTCCGGGCAACATACATTGAAGCCGGCCTTGTCGTATCGTATCCACGAGCCGTTGTTCAGTCTGCAATTGAACTTATTATCGTCAAAGGGATAAAGCTTTTCAGACAATTTTCATGTGTATGGAAGAGAGCACCGTCAAGCACTATGTCTAACTCGCATGAATCCATTGAGTTTTTATGGAATTTAAAGGAGTCAGCTGTACATATTTTTTTATTCATCTCATTTGAACAGTGAGTTAATTGATATAAGTCTTTAATGTTTCCTTGTCTGGGGAAATCAATACATGTCCTGTAAAACTGGATATTACTGGATTTGAGTGATTCGTCATGAAAGTCGGAAATGGTGATATCCTGTAAGATTGCCTGGAATCGGAAGAATCAAAGGGAATTGTAATCCTAATCCTGTGATTTTCAATGCTTACTGTAATTATGCTGTAATAAAATTCTAACCTACGTGCGTCTAACAAAGGAACATAACCTAATTTCTCTCGTCCGTTCTCCACAATTAACGTTAAGTATCTCATTGGCAACAAATGCGGTGACAGTACACCTTTAGTCTCTAACGTGATAGCTTCCACATAGTCTTTTGATTTCTCAATGAAATGTGCAATTCTATTATGTATATGATCTATGTTTGAATCATAATATGTTAACGTTGCCAACAAATCTTGTACTTCCATAATCTGACTGATATTACTAGAATGTTCGTTTACCAAACTCATAATTTGATTGATTGAAGCTAACTGATTCCTCAGTTCTGACATAATCAATTCATTTTCATGAGTCAAAAACTCAATTTTCTTATTTTGATTACTAATCTTAAGACGATTGGAAATTCCCAAGCCTAAACTTGCAATAGAACCAAAGATGTTTAGTGCAGCAAAAATAAACGGGTCACGTTTCTCAAGATTATTGTGTCCTACTGTCCACATCAAAAGGTCACGAGCCAGAGATTCTGCCTCGTAAGTCTTATTATGCAAGTCGTCTGATAGCATCTCTGCAACTTTTAGTGTCGATGCAAGCGAACTTTCTGTATTAAAAGGAAAGTGTCTTCTATGCATTTCATTTCATGAAAGAGCAAACCTTGAAATGGCGCTCTTTAAGCTAGTGACATCATTATCTGGGAGAAAAATTGCTTGCATACGTACTTCAACAACTACGTTACTTGATGTAATAAAAACGACTTCTTGTCTTTCTACTATAGTGCCATATTTAAAATCTATACTTTTAGTTTTAGAGCTCTTCCCACACGAGAAAAATGTCTTAGCGAACAATATCACTCCTAACAATAAAAACTTCATCTTGGAAACCTGTAATGAGAAAAATATATGTAATTACTCCTGTATTAAGAAGAAAAAACTTTTAACATATAATGTTCACAAAAATAAAAAAAAATAAAAATCATTCCCTCACTTCTTTCCCTCTTATTTTAATTTCCCATGTGAGCCAATGATACGATTCTCTCATCAGTGGGTTGGAATTCGTTTTGAACTCTAAACCTATTGGCCGTTAATATTTCCAAAATGTTAAAAGGGCCTTCAAACTTAGGTGTTAGTTTATAATTGAGTCCTTTACGTACATTTACCTGTATGTATACATTATCACCCACACTATATGTTTTAGTTGGCTTCGCTATTTTATAATGATTCCTTTTCATTATGATTTGTGATTCTTCTAAATTCTTTCGAAGGATTTGATAGATTAATTGTAGGCGTTAATACATGGAAAGGCGTTTTAACTGGGGTACCATACAATGCCTCGTGCGGTGACATTTTAATTGATATATGATATGAATGATTCAGAGTACTCAGTACCTCAGGTATTGCAATATCCCAGTTAGGGTCTGATCCTCCTAGTTTTACTCTTAATATGTTTAAAACCTTCCTTTTCGCTCTTTCCACTAGCCCATTCGACTCTTGGTGATAGATCATGGTATTGATTTTCTTTATGCTAAGGAATTCACACAATGAGGTAAGAAAGTGATTATTAAATTCTCCACCCGAGTCAGAGATTATCATATGTGGAATTCCATGTTCACAAATGTAACACTCGTAAAACTTCCTAGCGCATCCAATCGCAGTTTTAATTTTAAGCGCTTTTAGTTCTGTATATCGAGTCAATGCATCTACAACTACTAAGAGGTGCTTATTTCCTCTCTCTGACTCGTAAAATCCTGTTAATAAATCTAAATGTATCCTTTCAAAGGGTTGATTGGGCACGGGATAAGCCCCTATGCTGACAGGTGTTTTCGTATGCCCTTTGTTTTCCTGACATGTGCGACAATTAGCTATATGTTTTTTTTACATCTGTAAGCATCGTATGCCAATAAAACAATGATTTGGCTTTCTGTGACATTAATGAGAACCCTGGGTGTCCATGCAAAGGATTTGCATGCAACCAATTTAGGACAGTGGATATAAGTGAGATTGGTACCACTACCTGGTCGTTAGTTACATAGGGTGTATTGCGGGTTTTCCTTGTCACGGATCTACACAGAAGATTGTCTTTGATTAGATAATTCTGCTGCGTATACTTTATATATTCCTTTTCTTTACGATAGCCTTTCAAAGCATTTATAATTTTTTCTTATTTCTGATCTTTTCTTTGCTCAGTGTGTAATAATTCAGCACACCAGCCCAAATCTTCTTGTTTAGATATCGTTTTAACAATAGGCATGGATGTTGATATATCTATTAATTCAGCTAAAGGCTCCGTACAGGATGTCACGGGGTTACGTGATAATGCATCAGCAATGATGATATTTGCTTTCCCTGGTAAATACCCGATTCTCGCGCCAAAGTCTTGAATGATCAAATGCCACCGAGTTCGTTTGGGGGTGTGGCTCAAGCCTTTAACCCTTTCGCTGCGGATATTCAAATAGGATGTTGCACAGCTCTGTGCACATTTTCACCAAAAATTCAAAATGCTCTAAATTTAATGAAACTAAGTTTTTTTGTGTTCTATAACCTTTCTGTTTTTAGGATTTAACAATATTTTCACCTGAGTTTATCTCTTTATGCCTTAAATTCTTCGATAAATAGGTAAAAATTAAGAGAAATCACAAAAATTCCCTTCCAAAGATGATTTTATCAATTCCACTAATAATCCTTCACTCAATTTATCATTGTCTCATATATTTATTCTCTACATTAGTAATGCTTTTGTACACTTTATGGGTATTATATGTCTCAAAACATGGAATGATACAAAGAGGGGGCTGTTCAACAATTTGATCACAAAAATAAGTTTTTTGCTTTCTTTTACATTCGCCTTTACCTTTCATCAAGCAATTCTTTGGCAAGAAAGAGCATATAATACATTGGGGTTTGTGGTTTTTGTCAACATATTGAGCTGGAAAAGGCCTTTCAGTTAGTCTAGATTCCATTGCATTTGAAAATCTACCCTTCCTTTGACTTGTGCTCCGCTTATACCCTTCTAACGTAGTGTTAATCATTTTTCCCTGAATTTTATTTTCTATTCATCTTAGCAGTGGGATTCTGAATGTTGAAGCATATGTTTGAGTCTACTGATGCTGCTTCAATGATAAAATGCCAAATTGGTTGGTACCATTTCTGACTCTTTCTTTCGTAAGCATATGTTGAGTATAGCTGATCAAACTTATCAACTTCCCTCATATACTTATTGTATTCCACACGAACATCTGGATTGTCTATTTCTGTCACTTTTTTTTTTAATGAAGTTTCACTTTATATGTTACTACTGTGTCTTTTAAAGATACTTGGCAAGAAGTTGAGGCCAAATCACACATTTAAAAGAAAAGAAATAAAAATAATTCCTCAACCCAGAGTTAAATGGAAAAATTAAAAGGACAAAGTCAGCTGACTCCTAAAAGCAGAGCCATATCAAATGTCTTGCTAATAGTATAATATTACCATAATATACAACTATATATGAAATTTATGATACTGTGAAACAAGCCTTTATTAACAAATTATATCTTTATTAACAACTTGTATCACTAAATTATGCTGTTAAAAAATAAATCGACCGATAGGCAACTAACAGACTGAACGTCAGCTGACGAATGTAAACAAAGTTTCTGATTTAGGACACGAAACTTCTTTTCTCGTGAATGTGTTTGTTACTTGACTATTATTCATTTCATTTAGGTAATTTCTATTTTGATTTCTGAAAACACCATTATCTGTCACATTTTGAACATCCAATACTATGGAATACGTTTTTATGTGTGTAGTTGTCATGGCAACTGTTGAGCTCTAATGTAAACAAACTTTTACTTACGCTAAACGAACCTTGGAAAGCATGATATTACGATAATTCTATGAATAATATTGATTTATATCGGAAAAAAACATGCATATATATCATAATTTCATGTTGACACAACGTAAAAATAACAAAAAATTGCAGAAATCATAGAGTAAATGGGAGAAGAAAGACGAGAGCTTCAGAGAGTGGGTAGTTCATAAAATCGGCAACAGATGGCAGCATGTAGAAGCCAGATAAATCGTCAACAAAAGGCGCTAAGCTTAAAATTTCTTACACGGTGTGGAGTAAAGTTGTTCTCCGCAGTGAAAGGTTATGAATCTGAGTAAACTAAAGTCGTTCTCCGCAGTGAAAGGGTTAAAGAAGTCGGTTAGTGGTTTATGATCAGTAAGAACCTTAACGGGATAACTGTATAATATGAACTTAAAATGCACTAGTGAATTAACAATAGCTAGCCCTTCCTTGTCTATTACTGCATACTTACTTTCGGAAGTTCTCAGTTTTCGAGAATAAAAAGTGTAAGCAGGTTAAGACATACTCGGGAACAGTTGATTCCTTTAATGTACAAGAGTTGAATACAGATCAAGGGATAAGCGGGAACTGACTAGTGTCTTTTCCTGAACCCCGTGCAAAGAGATACACATAACAGGGAAAACATATCGTACATCAAGTTGAACATTCCTACACCTCCCCTTTAAGACCAAAGCTCCCCATTCAAAGCAAACATAGTATATTTAAAACATAAGTATAGATTTCTCCTTTTAGTTGCAAAAATAATAAAACTGGTAAAGGTGGTAACATGTGAAGCAAAAGGAAATCAGCTATAATAAAGATAGTCCTTCGGACACAGCGCTGGAACATACATGAATGGTAAACATGACAAGAGGAACACTTATTAAACCCAAATAATCAGGATTAAAGTATATGCACAAAACTTGACATGTTTAGGGGATATTTATTAAACACAACTAAAATGAGTTACTCTGTAATATAATCATCTTGCCATTGCGGAGGACGATGTACCCTAGTGCTACTTCTCTCCTGGGTGGGTACTGGGCCAGCCTCCCCCGAGGCGGTGGGAGTAGGTTCTCCCTCAGGTGGTGTGGGTGGCAGGGATCTCAAATGCTTGCGATTTCTTGTTGAAATTCTTCCGCTCCCGTCTAACCTTATACGATATTGGCGGTAGCTATTCTTTTCAATAACCACCCCGCTTCTATTCCAGGCTCGTGTAGTCACATCCTGGATAGCTACCCTCTCACCTATTTGTAGGGGGGAAAGATCCTTAGCTTTCTCGTTATACTTAAATGATATTCGTTGCTCAACAACGCTTCTTTCCCTCTCTCTTGCGGACAAGGTTTCCGACCAATGCTCGGTGACGAAATGATAACTTTTTAACATTGGCACCGAATCTCGAAGTTGGCGACCCATGGCCAGCTGTGCAGGAGACTTATCTATACCACGTAATGGTCTATTTCTATACTGCAATATTGCCTGAGCTACCTTGTCATTGTCTAGCCCTCCATCAGGTAGAGTATTGCCCATTAATGTTCGTTTGGCGGTGCGCACAGCAGCTTCTGCCCGCCCATTGGACTGGGGGTAGTGAGCAGACGACACTCTCATAGATACTCCCCACTTGCCGAAGAAATGTCTCATTTCCATGCTCGTTAGATTCGTGCCCTTGTCCACTGATATTTCTTCAGGTGCTCCCCACTGCATAAAATATCTTCTAAAAACTGGGATCAATCTCGCGGATGTAGTTCCTTTAGCGAAGAAATAAATTTCCATCCATCCAGTCAGTCGATCGGCGTAGACCATATACTGCCTCCCTGCTACTTGAAATAAATCTGCAACAGTTCTCTGAAATGGATATTCGGGAGGGGGAGTGTATATAATAATTTCCCTTTGTTGCGAAGGTGCCGCAACGTTGCAATCATGACACTGTGCCCTATAATTTGCCAAGTCACCCTCAATCCCAGGCCAATAAACCGCCTGTCGTGCTCTTCTGATCATGGAGTCAGTTGATTGATGACCTGAATGTAAATTGGTTGCAATGCGTAAACGTAGTACCTCCGGAACTACCAGACGAACATGCCCCTCGTCATATGCATATGTGACTAATCCTTCAATGACACTCAGTCTATCACGTACATTGAAAAAAGGTTTTAGGCAGGGCTCCACTTGAGACCTTGACGACGGCCAACCCCCTTCGCTGACACGTCGCTGCAATAGTAAATAATCAGGATCCTTCTCTGCTTCCCCCCTCAGGGTAGCCCAGTCCATAGTAATGACGTCATACGCCAGCGATGACGTCATGGAGGCAATACAAATTTCGTTCATAAGTTCCTCCTCTTCTTCGTCCTTGACGGTAGTTTCACTGCGAATCACTGGGTATCTTGATAACGTATCGGCTGCCGAATTCTTCTTCCCCGGCAAATATCTTATGGTAAAACTATATTGCATAGTTTTCTCCTTCAACCTTAGTAGTCTCGGGTTTGCAATGTCTTTTAGGCTCCTATCCCCAAAGAGTTTTACCAAAGGTCTATGGTCCGTGATTAAAATGAAATTCGGGCATCCCAGTAAAAACAATCTCGATTTCCTAAGGCACCATACTACTGCAGCCGCTTCCCCCTCAATGACGGCATAGCCGGCCTCCGCCTCCGTCAGGTGCCTGGTGCCACATAATGCCAGTTTCCATCCCCCCTTACAACAAAAAGGGGCACTGAGATCCTCGCAATTGCAATATTGTTGCAATATAACAAATCCCATTCCTTCTATGCACCAATCGGTAACAACAGCAGTGCGCCTTGTCTTATCATAATATGTCAGTCCATCGCCCAACATCTTGCAAATGCTGTCCCGGGCTGCAAAAAAACTGTTTTGAAGGCGTTGGTCCCAATAAACTTTCCGATGGGGGGATTTCTTGAGAAGATCCCTGAATGGTTCCATTACTGGTGCTACAGCCACGAAAGGTGCAATTTGGTTCACAAGTCCAAACCAAGATCTTATATCCGTGATAGTTGGGCTTACAGGCATGGGGAAGTTCTTAATGGCACTCATACGCTCATTAGAAGGCCTATAATTATCCCAATCAAGTTCGTACCCCACAAACTCTACCTGTCTTTGACAAAATCGGAATTTATCCGGATTCTGCGTAATACCATTATCTCCACATAATTGCAAAAAATCACAAGTATGCCAAAAGGCTCCCTCAACACTGTCGTCATATAACAACACGTCATCTATGCACTTGTACTTTCTGTGTACATCAATAATGACGTCATCGAACCTTTTCGTGTATGCATCGGGGGCCGCGCAATGACCCTTAGGTGTTCGACAATACTGGTATCTCCCCCATGGTGTAATAAACGTTGTCAACTGTCGGCTCTCCTCATCTAATGGCACCTGGTGGAATCCGGCATAGGCATCAACTACAGTCTTGTATGTACGAAGTGGCACACCCGAGACCATGTCAAAAGGAGCACATGTGTGATGCGTTTCTCATTTGCAATTCTTATTAAGCTCTTGATAGTCCACGGTCCTCTGTGGTTTACCATTTTTCTTTGCTACTACTACCATCCTCGCACACCAGTCCGTAGCTGTACCAGCAGGGACCTCTCTAATTACTCCTAATTTGACATCTTCGTCGAGCTGAGCCTTAACATCGGCCTCCCAATGCTTAGGGACTGGTATAGGTGTATGACACGCATAGGGGATGGCACCTTCCCTCAGGTGAATGTGGTGAGGGGCTCCTTTCATCATCGGCAGAGGGTTTCTTGAAACGTTGAACGTAGTCTTCGCAAAACGTTGCAGTAGCCAGTCCCTCAGCCTAGGGACATTCTCCTCCGTGGCAGCGTATGGCATCTCGCGCTGACGACCACCACCCCCTACCCGTGTGCAAACGTTTTCTTCAGGCGTTTGGCGGGGGTTAGTCGACGCAGAGGGTTTCCGAGTGACGTCATTCACGGTGGCGACAGTATGATTGGGAAACTTTGTATGCACTAGACCTAGTGATTTACACACTCCTAAAGACATATAAAAACGGGTAGCACCCTGCACAACGATAACACTAGTGCTCACTGATTTATCACCCAATTCTATTAGCATATCAACAGACCCATATATTCTCAATAACTTCTCATTGCGTGATTTACAATGACATTACACCGAGAGAGATTAGGTACCTTCAAACCCAATTTTGGTAACAAATCTACCCCTACTATACACACTTCTGCCCCTGTGTCTGGAACAGCCTCAACAACGACACACTCACATGAGAACTCATGCTTAACCTTTATTTTCACCGTCGGCAGTTTCCCCAATGCCGCACATAGGCCTACCTGGCGATTGTCCGCAGGTGGATAGGCAACAGTGCATGACGTAACAGACGCGTCCACGATAGGCGCCGTTTTGGCGGGCTGTTGCCCCCCTTGACGACAGAATTTAGCAAAGTGCCCCACAATACCACACTGAAAACAGTTAACATTATCAGCAGGACATTTTCCCTGCCAATGAGAACGACCACCACACTTTTTACACCTAGTATCTGACTTACTGCTACCAGCAGGTTTCAAGCTACTACGGCCACGGCCGTGTCCCTTGTCACTATTATTAGACCTATAGCTAGCAATAATTTTACTTTCACCTTCTAACCCACTGTCAACTAGGCCTAAGCCTATCTCATCCCCTTTTACCAAACTAGCTACGTTTGCCCTTACACGAGCGCTAATACTATCCTTTTCTGCAGATTCATAAATTTCACATTTACGTAGCAATTTCTGCACAGTATTGAAAACCTCATGATCCTGTAGGATCTCTTGTTTAAGTCCCACATTGCTTAAACCACTTGTTATCCACTGAACTAACACAAAATCATTCAGATCAGCTCGACAATGGGGACACTTAAACCCACAATCTAAGGCCAATTGTTGGCACCTATGCACAAAAGATTTCGCGGTTTCTTGATCGCCTTGTTGAGCTGAGAAAAACTTGTCCCATGCCACTGCCTTATTCACAGACTTCGTCGTGATCTCCTCCAGTCTGTCAAATGCCTCAGAGGCCGTTAATGAGTTCCACTGAACCTCTGAGTGCGTTGCATCTATAGCCATCCTTAACTTCTCATCGCAGTTTAACCGGATACTAATAAGTGCATTCTCTCCTGAGACGTTTCCTAAGGCCAGTCAATCACTCATAGAGCGACACCATTCTCGAAAACTGCTTTGTGTCATCTCATAGCTACACTTCTCAGGGCACATCGCCCTAACACCTGCCGAGGCTGAACCATGTGGTCTTCCTTGTGCCATGAGGCCAACCAAAGCCTGTAACAAGTCCTGTCCCCCGTGGCGCCGGCGTGCCGGTGTTGCATTCCTGCTTGCAGTGCCCCTGGGGGAACGTCTTGCTGTGCCCCTGGGTGTGTTGTGATGGCCTCGTCTCAGCATCTTGTAGGTCCTGCTTTGGAACGAGATTCACTGCGCCATGTAAGCAGGTTAAGACATACTCGGGAACAGTTGATTCCTTTAATGTACAAGAGTTGAATACAGATCAAGGGATAAGCGGGAACTGACTTGTGTCTTTTCCTGAACCCCGTGCAAAGAGATACACATAACAGGGAAAACATATCGTACATCAAGTTGAACATTCCTACGAAAAGCTATCGGGAAAAATTGTTTTTCATATTGCTGAAGCAATACCCCACCTACTCCAAAGTCTGAGGCGTCTGTTGCAATGAAGAATTCCTTACCGAAGTCAGGAAATTTTAAGATAAGAGAACTACAGAGTTCATCTTTCAAGCTATTAAACGCCTGTTGATGCTGCTCAGACCATATGAAATCTACGCCCTTCTTCGTAAGATCAGTTAAGGGAGCGGCTATTATTGAATAATTGCGTATAAAACACCTGTAATATCCACTACAACCCAGAAATTGCTGTATTCCATTGACATTAGTAGGTATCGTAAAGTTACGGATAGCCGACACCTTATCATGGACTACTTTAAGACCTTGGCTTGACACCGTAAAACCCAAATAGACTAATTCTGTTTTGAAAAATTCACACTTACTAATCTTTACCCTTAAGTTATGTTGTCTTAGTCTCTGTAGTACTAGTTCTAATTTACGTAGATGTTCTTCTAAGGTGTTGGAAAAGATTACAAGGTCGTCCATATAAGCATGCAATATATCCCCTAGCAAGTCTCCAAACACTATGTTAATCATTCTTGTAAATGTTATGGGAGCACAACATAAACCAAAAGGCATCCGTAAAAATTCATAATGTCCCCTGGGTGTGCTGAAAGCTGTGTATGGGATACTATTTTCTTCTAATGATATCTGGTGAAAGCCTTTAAGTAAGTCCAAACTGGTAAAATATTTATTCTGACCTAACAAAGATAAAATATCGTCAGTATATGGCACTGGGAATCGATCAGGGATCGTTTCCTCATTTAGGCGACGGAAGTCTGCGCAGATACGCCATGTTCTATCTTTTTTCGGCACAACTATTAATGGAAAATTATAAGGGCTGTTCGATTTCCTAATGACTCCTTCTTCTAGCAATTTACCTAATTCATCATTTATTTCATTTTGAAATTTCATAGGGAGTCTGTACGAGGGTACATAGATAATTTTCTGCTTGTCCTTTTACCTTATTTGATGCTTGATCACATCTGTTTTTCCTAAGGATCCATCCATAGTGGAAAACACATCATGATATTCAGTTAAAAGTCCAAAAAATTTCTGCTGAATTTCTTCGTTTTGAATGTCTTTATTGATTTTATTTTTAATAGATTGCAAAAGGGATTCATCCACAACTTATTGAGCGTGATTAATTCCAGCGACGGTAAGAATATGATGTTTATATACCTCTACATCCAAGATATGTTGATTTTTATAAATTACTAAAGTGGTATTTAAATTTTTACAGACTTCAATATTACATTGTTGATATGAGCCTACTATATAAATAGCTTGTGTGACAGACAATCCGTTAGTTCTCAAAGTGTCGGAAAGGATTATTATTTCAGTTCCCAGAAATGTTTTCTTTACTTGCACTATTAGATTCGAAGGTACGTTCGGCTCGATAGATTGCGTGCAAGATGATATTACGGGTGAACGAGAATTCTGTTGGGTAGCGTATATTATTTCTTTATTAGTGAGACAAGTTACTGGTTCTTCAACGTACGTCACAGTTTTATTTGCCGTCTCCTTTTTATCCAAAACTGATTTTAAGGTATTAGAAGACTTATAGAATTTTCGTTTGATATACACGCAGTGCTTGGCAGGGGCTAAGATAATGTTTTGATTACCCATAGATGGGTATCCTATAATGACAGCTGGATACATATCAATGTTTTGTACAACAACAAATGTATCGGCAAACGTGCGCTTACCGACCTTGAACTGAACATGAGTTACGCCTAATACATTTAATTCATTATTTCCTATAACCGAGAGCCTTACTCCGGACCTTTCTATTGGGAAATTCGAAAACAACAAATGATGTGTCCTCAAATCCATGATATTACGTGGACTACCAGTCAAAAAATAATGTAAAGGACCGGTGTTCTAAATTTACAGCATATAATGTTGGTCGTAACTCATTTTGGCTTATTATTGTATGAATTCGTTACAAATCTACGGGAGCATGCACTGATTTATTTAATTCGGCCAAGTGTTTCATAGGAATATCTTTTGCCTCACAATGATCTGGTAAAACATTAAATGGATTATTCAATACTACTGATGTTGATACGAATGACCTTGACCCAACATCACTCTCTTCCCCACTGGAGTTCATTATGTGGTATTTGATTTGCTCTACACATTCTGAAAATTAGTCTGATCTTGCGAGTTCTTATTTGACGACCCAGGATCAGCATTATTAGAAGAACTGTTTGTTTGTTTTTCATTCTGAACTACATTGACGTTTGGCTGTTTCTTCTTATTGAAATGAGGATTTTTCTTTTTATTTCCATATGGAACTGACTGTGGAATTGACTGTGTATATCTAGGATTCTGTTGTGTCTTACGCGAGTAGCACTGACTATGTGAATGAGTCGAACTATTATGTAACGAACAGAATCTTGTTCTGCAGTCCGCAATCAAGTGACCTTGACGTTTGCAATTATAACAAGTCATTCCTGCAACTTGACTATTATTAAATACGTTTACTTGTTGTGGCTTTGTTTAATTTTTTGCAAAAGCTTGTGTAAACACAAGATAAAGATCAGGACACTTAGACATATGTTTCTTTATCTGTTTATATACATCCAATTCCGTACTTGCTGGCATTAACTTTTTATCAAAACACCGCACTAAAGCTTTAGGCAATATAAGTGTCATGCAAGTTAAATACATTAATCGTAAGAAATCTTTCACGGAGATGTTATCTCTAGTAACCGAAGTGGAATAACCTAAAATATCTTGATACTCGTTAAGCGTATCGGCTATGAGAGCTGCTCTCTCAATAACATTAAGCCGAGTCATAGTGGCTTGATTGAGTGTATTTCTTAATGTTAAAACTACATCTAAGGCTTCCTCACCTCCATAGACCGCACATAGCCTAACTTTGAAATCATCCCGGGTAACTGCCTCTTGATATGAAACTCCCCTTAAGTACGCACTCGCATTTGCTTTAGAAAAGACTATAAAACTTTTAGCTTCCTGTAATTGTACAAATGAGTCTATAATATGTTTAGCATTTAAATGGGCATCGACGGAGGAAATCCGTGACTCCATATTCTGAGGCAAGAACCCATTAACCCGACCTGGAAAAGGAAGGATTGCAGAACGAGCTTTTACTAGTGTCACAATGGGAGGGGGGTTACCATGTCCTGGGGTTGGGTCACTCGGTCCAGGGGTGGGGCTCACAGGAGGCGTCATGTTTACTGTACTTCTTTTTCTATCTCTACGACTCCTTGCAATCCTATCAAAATATCTATATGAATACAAACGTCCACTGCGTAAACGCATAAGCACTAAATGATAAAGATTATAACAAAATCCCCCAAAACAATGATACTAATATAAAGATATTTCCCGAGAACTTCTGAATGGAAACGGAATTTGCACAGAGAGAAAAAAAAATTTTAGACGAGAATTCGCAGTTGAATACAGTTTCCTTAAATGAAAGAAAATTAAAGATTAGCAAACAACTCACCCCAGCAATAATGGACGATTGACTCGTGATAACTACACTTCACTGTCTAAAACTGAAATGAATAAAGAAAATGTACTTAGCTTCGGTTTATATGGGTGTAGGGTGATGTCGTCATTTCCTCTCCCTCGCACTGGATTGTTTCTTCTTATTGAAGTTTGGGTGAATGTTTTCGGTCCAATTTCTGTTGAATGTAATGCTTCCTAGATATGTTTCTTTAATGTTTAGTAAACGTTGAATGTTAGTCCTTGGTCTTCTTTGGATGTTGATTGAAGATCCAGTTCCTCAGTTTGTATAACATTTATTTGTTAGTATTAAATGTTTCCATATCTTCGGTGGACGTAGATACTTATTCAAAATTGTAGATTCATTACTGTTGATTTCTTGAAGATCTTTCTCTGGTTATTAGAGTTTTAATTGTAGATTCTTGAAGATCTATCTCTGGTTCTTTGAGTTTTACCGCTGCCACCATTTATTGGTGTGCTACTGTTATTAACACACATTTGGGTTCCCATCAAAAGTCATCTTCAATGTGTTGTATATTAGACTTGGTATGTTACATCTTCAAGTAAAGTCTAGGTAAGTTAACTTTAAAATAGTTTATTCTTAAAAAACAGATATTAACATCTCCATCACAGGAGTATAGATGGTTTGGTCGGATGACCATTCCGTATGACATCTAAGTAAGAACTACCACAAATATCCATATTCATGTTAAAGTTTATTTAGTTATATCAGCACTTATGATTTATTGTAAACACAACATTAATACCGGAAGGTACTTAGTTCCGTTCTCAGAGACTACTCTTTCCCGCGGCTTGGTTGTGTTTACTCTTCATGAAAAATGTAACCTTGCTAAGGTTTGGCATTCGCATCCTGTTTATGATATGACTATGGCATTTCTCACACTTCTCCTACTTTTTAGGTCATGTGTTTTAAACATGTAATATATATATATATATATATATATATATATATATATATATATATATATATATATATATATATATATATATATATATATATATATATATACATTAGCTCGGTCAGCTACCTAAATTTTTGAAAATTTAACAATACGTCAAAATGTTTACTAGGAGTGTGACTGGATATATATATTATTTTTTTTTTGTTAACTTTAGCCATAAGCAAATGAGGATGAATTTTCAAATAGGCACATTAAAAAATATAATGCCTACTTAACAAATATTGACAAAACAAAAAAAAATTCATGATAAATAAAGATCATATATATGGTACATTGCTAGCAAACGATTATATGGTACCAAAAAAAAAAATACTGATATACATATGATTCGGAAACTTTGTTAAAGAATAGTTGTTACCTTTGTTAAAAATATAGATTATTATAATGCGGTAACTAATAAACTTATTTGTTACCTTGGTAAAGATATACTTTTAGTGCACAAACACGAATTCCTGGTACGTACATTTACCACGGTTTCGTACACACACAAACACACATATATATATATATATATATATATATATATATATATATATATATATATATATATATATATATATATATATATATATATATATATATATATATATATATATATATATATATATATATATATATATATATATATATATATATATATATAGAATAGATGTTACCTTTGTCAAAATATAGATTATCATAATACAGTGACTAATAAAAATATTTGTTACCTTGGTAAAGATATACTTTTAGTGCACAAACACGAATTCCTGGTACGTATACGTACCACGGTTTCGTACATATATATATATTTTTGTGCTCAAGCCATGGCGTCCTGATGGAAGGTTCTTTTTTGGTAGCTTCCTTGGGTATATAGCTACTAAATATTCCCAGAGAATTTAACCACAGGTTATCACAGAATTCTAACTTCTGGAACGAGTATCCTAAAGGTTTCCCTTTAAGACATCGTATAACAACAGGGGACGCATGTATTAACGCGTCACATAGCTATCTACACCCTACATAGAGTTAACACTTCGATGTGTAGGGGCGGAGAATAGCTGGGGAGCCGTTCCACAGCTAATCTCGTTCGTGGCTACTTTTGGTACTCGAGACGTAAACAAACGGGCGCCATTGCTAAATGACGTCACGTCCGTCCTCATCTTTCGTTTAGTAGCTTGCCTTACTAGTCGGACTTTTCCCTGTGCGTACTTTATCGACTTGCATCTTAGCCATGTCTCTACCCTCGGCCTCGCCTTCTTCTGGAAAGTTGAGTACAAGGTTCCAGTATTGTTTAAATAAGCTCTGACCGGAAAGTAACTTTTACTTTTCGAGATATTTGATGTTTTGTGGCAGAGCTGTGCCTCGACCGGACCCGCCATTTTATGGCGTCGCTGCTGTTTTGCATGCCTTATTTAGATAGCCTAAACAGCGTTCTCCGGCCTCTTCAACTAATCGATACTATTAGTTATTTAGTCTTCATAGCTAGGAACTTTTTATATCGTGTTTTGATGCCTTGTTATCGGTCATCATTTGACCCCATACCAGTTGGCTAGTCTAGCCCCTAGGCCAGAGCGCCTAACATCAGTGTTCATGCATGATATATTTCAGTGATCCTAGGTTTAATTATGAAGATAGTGGCATTATTTTACAATACTATTGACTGTGATGCAAGTGTTTTCGCCTTCAGGGACCATATAAGGGACAGGTTAGATAGTGTGCCTTTCTAACCTAACCTACAAGTAGGACCCCTATATACTTCCTTCATCCCCTGCCTTAGGGCATCCCCTCTGTGTAGCCTTGCTCCCCCTACCACGTAAGGGGATCAAGCTCTTATCAGAGTATTTATCGCTTCTCTGTCCCCCCCTAAGGGAATGATCCCCCCTTAGGGTTGCGTCCGAGAATGAGGAACGGCTAGCCCGTCCTCTATTGCTGGGGCTAGGTCTCCGACCTTTCCTGCAATAGCGATACGTCTTCCATCCTTCCTAGTTCAGGGTGTAACATCCCTGCTCTAGGTTAGGTTTTGGGGGAGTTAGCTCTGTACCTTGCTGAAACGATACCCATGCACCGTTTTCAGACAGGCTGCCTTACCTTAGGCTAGGGAGTGTCCTCCCTTCCTTGGTGGCCGCTTTGGTACAGAGCCTCCTCCACAGAAGACCCTTCTCTTCTCCCCTCCCCACCTATCTCTTGTATGGCCTAGCCTATACTCAGGTTAGTCTATACCCATCTGTCCCCTGTCCTACAACTCCTCCTTAGGGTGGAGTGATAGGGCTACCTTGAGCTCCTGTGTGCAGTCCGCTCTGGTACATATACCCTTCATAGTGTCCTATGGGGTTAGCCACTGGATGCGTTCTGTCTGCAGGGGTTCTCCCCCCTCTTGGGTGTTCCCTAGCCCTCCCTTGGGCTACCTTGGCTCCCGGTCCTCTGCGGCCCCTGCTTCTGGTTGATAGGGCTAGCCTCTTTCATGGGTACACCCACTCAGGTGGGATGTCTTGGGGTCCGTAGCCGTGCCCCTACATCCCTCCCTCTGTCTCTTTCACTATCCCGGTGCCGGTCCCTTGCCGCCTCCCCTGTCGGTGATACCCACCTCCTACCTTGGTGACTTATCCCTTGCCCTCTGGGCCGCCAGTCCTCCGTGTGCTGGGGGACTGCCGCCTTCCACCGGCTTCCAGCCGATGGCCTTCCCTCTTACCTCATAGCTTCGGTCGTCCGTCCACCGGCCCGGCCCCTGGAGTGCCGGCATCCACTGCCGGAAGTCCGGTTCTGCTATAACCATCCTTGTTCCTGTCACAGAGCCGGCAACCTTTGGCTGCCGGAGCCGCCGCTCCCCACCGGCGTCCCGCCGCTGTGCCGGCGGCCGCCACCCTGATATTACTCCTGACTTTTATATTTGTCTTCCCTAATGCCAGGAACTCTGCTGGAGCGGCCTCCGGCGTGCCGTCGGTCTGCCGGAGCCTTCCTGAGGCGTCAAGGCAATTGGCACCCCTTCTACTAGCTATCATCTCATGTTGATAGCCCTACATCACAACCAGATGGTTTGATTACGTAAATGGATAGGTATTATCTTACCGTTCTATTAGTAACCATGCTGTCTTCTTGCATATCACAGATTTCCAGCATGCTGTGTGTATCTTAGCACGGCTGGTTGCCGGAAACCGTTACCCTATGGAATCTTCTACGTTCCCAGTTCTAGGGTCTGAGTAGCCTCAGTCCTAGTTTTATATCCTTGACAATTCCAAATAGAATTCCCACTGCCTTCGGGCATTCCATGTCGAATTCTGTCCTGTGCCTTCGGTCACAACAAATTGTCTATGGATAAGGTCACGGTAACCAGCCGGGCGGGTTACACGGAGTATGTATCTATCTCCTTCTTTTCCGCCCTTTTTCTGATCATCACACTTAATATTAAGTTAAAGATTAATCAATTAATATTTATCTTTAGAATAGAAGTCATCCTTATGACTCCCCCATACTCATGTTCTCTTTCTCTTACAGGAGGAGCAACTGAAGTGCGACCACGGCTTCTGTGCAGTGAAGCGCCCGCACTTTTATGGGCACACGGCGTGTAGAACCCACGCCCCTTGTGCCAACAAGAAAGGAGATCTGAAGTTCTGGGACCCGCAGAACTGTACGGTCTGCCAGGAACGCCTGGTCGACGCGTTCAATAACCCTCCTTCAGCGGAGGTTAGGGACGCTTCTCGAGAGAAGCTACGCAGATGGGTGCGTGGCTTCCAGAAGAACGCCACTGGACCGTAACTTGCCACTGAAGACTTGAGGGCCTTACTGTTCCCAAAGGCATCCCCAGACTCTGTGGTCCCCAAGGATCAGATCCCCACCGTCCAGATCTCGGTGGAACCCGATGTTGTCATGGCCCAGTCCATGCACGAGTGTCACTTGGATACCGAAAACGCGGAGCGCATGTCGGAGATTTCGGAGACAACGGAGAGGAACCTCATGGCCCAAGAGTTGGACTATGAAGAGGACCAGGTGGAATACACCGAGTCGGAGCAGGAGGTCGCTCCGCCTTCCACCACCGCCCCAACTCCTACACCGACGGAAGTATCTCTCCCGTGTACCTCCGCCACCCCGGATCCCATCCCAACCGCCCAGGAGATGTTCCGTATGCTTGAAGCGCTTATGGACAAGAAACTCCAAGTGACACATGAGTACATCAGGTCCATGGGAAGTTCCAAGGTGCCGAAAAGGATTTCGGTTAAGGACCTCCCGGTATGCTCGCACGCCAACCCCTGGAGGTATGCCGAGCACATGCCCATCGCAACGGGCAGGATCTTCATCAGCGAGAAGGTCGGCTCGGTTGCCCTGGAAGAAGTGGAGTTCTTCCCGAGTTTCGAGGCTTATCCGGACTGTTACGTCCGGCTTCGATCCGAACCTGCCTCTAAAGAAGAGACCGAACCTAAGGAGGTGATAGTGTTCGATCTCCCGAAGGCCCAGGCTATGTTGGTCAATGCTTTTAAAAGTAGGGGTTTTACCTGCTCAAAGCTTCCGGCGCTGAGCAAGAAGCACCCTACCTACGTCACAACTGATGATGCGATCCTCCCCTTTATGGAAAAGGCCTTCGCTGCGTGTCACAAGGCAGTGGAAGAAGGGAAGCCTTACCCTGCACTGGAGGAGTGCAGACCCTTCTCCCTGGTGACTCCCCCCGATGTTCGACACTGGAAGGATATCCAGCATACCTTCGTGGTGGGAAAACTAGATCCTGACGTTGCTGGACGTCAGTTTAATGAAGACCTCCCGAAACTTAATGACCATCTCCTTCGTCGGGAACAAGACACAAAGGAAAGGCTCGCAGCATCCATGTCCCTCAAAGTACAGCTTGACGTCATGGCTGGTGACACTAGAGTCCCCGACCACTACATGGTGCTCGCTAAATCGCATATGGCGACTCTGGTTAAGGACCTGTACAGCTTCATGAAGGCTCGGAGAGCCTGTCGTGAATTTGTGTTCTCAAGTGCCACAGTGAGACACGAACCCCGGAGGCTGATTTCCTCCAACATCTGGGGTAAACTCCTCTTTCCCTCTGATCTTGTGAAAGAAATCACCGACAAGGCCGCCACTGAGAACAGGAACCTTCTCAACAAGTGGGGCATGTTGAAGAAGAGGAAATCCTCTCAGGACGATGGCCCTCAACCTAAGAGGAAATTCTCCTAGCCAAAACCCCAGCAACGTCAACAGAGACGGCAGTTTCCGGGATCCGCTACTCCCCAAGTGGCTGCTCAGCCACAGCAGACCTTTCAACTGGTCACCCAACCGGTTTTGTCCCAGTCACCGGTTTTCACCCCTGCCTTTGAGCAACAGACGACTACCTTTCGTCCCAAAGGTAGAGGCTCAAGCAGAGGTGCAGGCAGAGACGCATCTCGCCGTCCCTCCAGAGGCAGAGGAGGAAGGGGAGCTAGCGGCCGAGGCAGTAAACCCTCGGGACACCAGAAGCAATGAAGTGCTTCCGGTGGGAGGAAGACTCCGCCAATTCCAGGATCGTTGTACCTTCGATTCCTGGGCACACAGCATCGTCAAGAAGGGTCTAGGCTGGAGTTGGACTCAACCACCCCCAACCTTCCAGCAATTCTTCCAACAATCAACCCCCCTTCTGGAAAAATATGTCCTAGATCTCTTGAACAAGAAGGTGATAAGGAGGTTAAAGTCAACCAGGTTCCAAGGGAGACTGTTTTGCGTCCCCAAGAAGGACTCCGACAAACTCAGAGTCATTCCAGACTTATCCCCCCTCAACAAGTTCATAGCGAACAACTTCAAGATGCTGACTCTCCAACAGATAAGGACCCTTCTGCCTCAAGGTTCCTACACGGTCTCCATAGACCTGGCGGATGCCTACTGGCACGTTCCAATGAACCACCACGCTTCCTCCTACCTAGGATTTCGACTCCAAAGGAAAAGCTACGCCTTCAGGGCCATGCCCTTCGGCCTCAACGTGGCCTCTCGGATCTTCACAAAGCTGGCGGACGCCATAGTACAACAGCTCCGCCTCCAAGACGTCCAGGTGATGGCCTACCTCGACGACTGGCTGGTCTGGGCTCCATCGCCCGAGGATTGTCTAAGATCCTGCAGCAAACTCACCCAGTTCCTAGAACACCTGGGATTCAAGATAAACTCGAAGAAATCTTGCCTCTCTCCAGCTCAGAAGTTCCAATGGTTAGGAATCCAGTGGAACCTTCAGTCACACTGCCTTTCCATTCCCCAGAAGAAAAGGAAGGAAATAGCAGGGTCTGTCAAGCGACTGCTCAAATCCAAACGGATCTCAAGACGTCAGCAGGAACGAGTTCTAGGCTCTCTATAGTTCCCATCAGTGACAAACTCAGTGCTTCGGGCACAGCTAAAGGATGCCGCGGGAGTCTGGAGACGTTCTGCATCCATCGCTCGAAGAGACCTCAAGAGACGGCTCCCAAACAGACTTCGGCTTCTCCTCAAGCCGTGGTCGGAAGCAACGGCCCTGAAAAGGTCCATCCCTCTTCAGCACCCACCTCCATCACTCAACATCCACACGGACGAAGGTCACTCCCACCAAAAACAGGCTCAAGGCACATGGTCTCCCCTATTCAAGACGTTTCACATCAACATCTTGGAGGCCATGGCGGTCCTTCTAACACTGAAGAAACTCTCCCCGCCTCCCTCGATCCCTATTCGTCTAACCCTAGACAACTCGGTGGTAGTTCGATGTCTCAATCGCCAAGGCTCAAGATCGCCCCAGATAAATCAGGTGCTTCTGACAATCTTCCGTCTGGCAGAGAAGAAGAAGTGGCACCTGTCTGCAGTTCACCTACAAGGATTCCGCAACGTGACAGCGGACGCTCTATCCCGGACAAGCCCGATAGAGTCGGAATGGTCTCTAGACGCAAGATCATTCTCCTTCATCTCTAACCAAGTCCCAGAACTTCAGATCGATCTCTTCGCAACGAGCGACAACAATCAACTTCCTCAATATGTGGCCCCGTACCAGGACCCCAAGGCAGAGGCAGTGGACGCCATGTCCCTGGACTGGAACAGATGGTCCAAGATCTACCTGTTCCCTCCCACCAACCTTCTGCTGAAAGTCCTCTCCAAGCTGAGAACCTTCAAAGGGACAGCGGCCCTAGTGGCTCCCAAGTGGCCCCGGAGCAATTCGTACTGCCCTGGTCCTGTAGCTGCAGCCCACGCTGATCCCTCTCCCAGGCCCAGTTCTCTCCCAGCAAGTACAGAAGTCGACTGGCTTCGCTTCATCATCGAAAATCAAGGACCTTCATCTCATGATTTTCTCTCCCTAGCTGCGAAGAAAAGGTTTGGGATCTCGAAGAAAAGTCTAGACTTCCTCGAGGAATACAAGACCGAATCCACAAGACGGCAATACGAATCATCCTGGAGAAAATGGGTCTCATTCGTCAAGGCAAAAAATCCTACGGAAATCACCATTGATTTTTGCATGTCCTTCTTTATTCACCTTCATGGACAGGGCTTGGCAGCCAACACGATTTCTACTTGCAAATCGGCCTTGACTAGACTACTGATGTATGCCTTCTAGATTGATCTGTCCAACGACATCTTCAATAAACTGCCGAAAGCATGCGCTCGTCTACGCCTAGCACCCCCACCAAAACCGATCTCCTGGTCTCTGGACAAGGTGCTCCATTTTGCCTCCAACTTAGACAATGATTCATGCCCTCTCAAGGATCTGACTCAAAAAGTTATATTTCTTTTTGCTCTTGCCTCAGGAGCCCAAGTCAGCGAAATAGTGGCATTATCAAGGGAAGAGGGTCATATCCTGTTTACTGACTCAGGAGACCTTACCCTCTTCCCGGATCCGACGTTTCTCGCAAAAAACGAATTACCCACCAAAAGATGGGGCCCTTGGAGAATATGCCCCCTGAAAGAAGATGCCTCTCTATGTCCAGTAGAGAGCCTCAAGGTCTATCTTCGCAGAACTTCGGACTTTGGTGGAGGCCAACTCTTCAAAGGAGAAACATCGGGCAGCGACCTGTCACTGAAACAACTAAGAGCGAAAATCACCTACTTCATTCACAGAGCGGATCCTGACAGTACACCCGCCGGTCACGATCCTAGAAAAGTTGCATCGTCTCTGAATTTCTTTCAGAGTATGGATTTCGAAAGCCTTAAGAGTTTCTAAGGCTGGAAATCTTTGCGCGTTTTCTTCAAACATTATGCGAAACAAGTGCACGAAGTCAAACATTTTGTGGTAGCCGCAGGTAGTGTGATGAAACCTGCACCTAACTCTGCATAGAACAGTGAGTTACTTAGGACTCTAACTCTACGGGTGCCTATGTTGACCCTCGAGTGATACGTAGTGATTTCAAAACACTTAGTGTTTTTTCATATACTGTTCTTATCCCAGGTGAAATGTCATAGTCGTCACAAGAGTGCCGCATGCCTAGAGCATGATGTGTTTTAATTTTAAAGACTGACGTTCCTCTGGAACAGGTGCCTACTAATAATTTTGAAATTCTCTTTCAGATTCAAGAGCACGTCTTTCATTACTATGTACATTATAATTAGTTGTAAATTACTTTTACATATTTATTGCATTCCATTAATATATTCTGCAATTGTGAAATAAAATTTCTATTTTATTACTTGTGCGTCTCAATCTGCTCCTACTTATACTATGAAATACACATCTGTCATAGTTTTATTATCCCTTTCCTCTATGGTTGATGAAGATTACTAAGGTTTCAACCCTTATTATATACTCACCTGTGCAATGTAATATTCCTACTCGAATACTTACTTACTTCATATCTTAGAGACCAGACAATTCTCCATTAACATACAGTGCCTAACCACCACTTGTCTGCCCTTGAGAATGTTCCTATATGAATGCCAACCATTCAGTCTTGTCTCCAAGTTCCTCAGGTTCTCCCAGCAAGGTGAGTAGCCCTTCGATGACCACTTTGATCTTCGGCATGGCCCGTGGGGACTTCACTGCTAAGGGGGCAGGAAGTTCTCTTCCCTATGGTTCTTCTATTAAGATTACTGTGCTAACCTGTTCAAAGCCCTCGGTACTTACACTAAAAGGGGAAAATCTACCACGATACATTGATTCTCTGGTATTCTTCCATCAGGACGCCATGACTTGAGCCCAAAAAACTGATTTTGAGCGAAGCGAAAAATCTATTTTTGGGTGAGATAGCCATGGCGTCCTGATGGACCCTCCCTGCTACTTGTCCAGTTTTTCAGGTCCCACCCTGCTCTGCTGTATCATGGTGATCGGCAAGCAACTGGCTTCAGGATGAGGACGGACGTGACGTCATTTAGCAATGGCGCCCGTTTGTTTACGTCTCGAGTACCAAAAGTAGCCACGAACGAGATTAGCTGTGGAACGGCTCCCCAGCTATTCTCCGCCCCTACACATCGAAGTGTTAACTCTATGTAGGGTGTAGATAGCTATGTGGCGCGTTAATACATGCGTCCCCTATTGTTATACGAAGTCTTAAAGGGAAACCTTTAGGATACTCGCTGCAGAAGTTAGAATTCTGTGATAACCTGTGGTTAAATTCTCTGGGAATATTTAGTAGTTATATACCCAAGGAAGCTACCAAAAAGGAACCTTCCATCAGGACGCCATGGCTAGCTCACCCAAAAATAGATTTTTCGCTTTGCTCAAAATCCGTTATATATATATATATATATATATATATATATATATATATATATATATATATATATATATATATATATATATATATATATATATATATATATATATATATATATATATATATATATATATATATATAGGGCTTATATATTTTATTAGATGCCCATAGATTCTTTTTTTTAACATTTAGGGCTTATATATTTCATTAGGTGTCAAAAAAATTATTTATTTTTTAAATATTTTTTAAAATGTTTTTAAAATGTTTTTAAAATGCAACTGGTTTTCGTGCACAACACTTTTCCAAGACAATTTTTACTCCTTTGAGAGAATGAAGGGGCCAAGATCAAACAGCTTTAAATTGAATTATATAAGGAGTTTTGTCTGGACATGGCAAAACGCTATGTTTGAGCTCCAATTTATTTTTCTTTAACCTACGCCAAACAAGGATGTTAACGGCGATAAATATTATCACCGTAACACTGATTACTGCTAGTAACACGTAGAAACGACCTTCTGCATAAGACGGTGTCGAGAGGTCCATCTCGGTTAATTTCATCAACCGCTTAGCCACACGTGCATTGTATGGGAGAGGTAAAGATGGAATTCTAGTCGACCATGTGAAGTTCGCGAAGTAAGCCCGTTCTCTGATGATAGTCTTGATTCCATGGACCATGTAATTCAAGGACGTACCGATACAACCATCTGCTGCAACGAAGATTTGGGAATAGGACGTGGATCCGTCCGGGCATGATACATTGAAGCCAGCCTTGTCGTATTGTAACCACGAGCCGTTGTTCAGTCTGCAATTGAACTTATTATCGTCAAAGGGATAAAGCTTTTTCAGACAATTTTCATGTGTATGGGAGAGAGCACCGTCAAGCACTATGTATAACTCGCATGAATCCATTGAGTTTTTATGGAATTTATAGGAGTCAGCTGTACATATTTTTTATTCATCGCATTTGAACAGTGAGTTAATTGATTTAAGTCTTTAATGACCGTATATGTTTCCTTGTCTGGGGAAATCAATACATGTCCTGTCAAACTGGATATTACTGGATTTGAGTGATTCGTCATGAAAGTCGGAAATGGTGATATACTGTCAGATTGCCAGGCATCGAAGGGAATTGTACTCATAATCCTGTGATTTTCAACGCTTACTGTAATTAGGCTGTAATAAAATTCTAACCTACGTGCGTCTAAAAAAGGAACTTAACCTAATTTCTCTCGTCCGTTCTCCACAATTAACATTAAATCTCTTAATGGTAAGAAATGCGGTGACGGTACACCCTTAGTGGCTAATGTGATAGCTTCCACATACTCTTTTGATTTCTCAATGAAATGTGCAATTCTATTATGCATATGATCTATGTTTGAATCATAATACGTTAAACTTGCCAACAAATCTTGTACTTCCATAATCTGACTGATATTTCTAGAATGTTCGTTTACCAAACTCATAATTTGATTGATTGAAGCTAACTGATTCCTTAGTTCTGATATAATCAATTCATTTTCATGAGTCAAAAACTAAATTTTCTTATTTTGATTACTAATCTGAAGACGATTGGAAATTCTTTAGCCTAAACTTGCAATAGAACCAAAGATGTTTAGTGCAGCAAAAATAAACGGGTCACGTTTCTCAAGATTATCGTGTCCTACTGTCCACACCAAAAGGTCACGAGCCAAAGATTCTGCCTCGTAAGTCTTATTTTGCAAGTCGTCGGATAGCATCTCTGCAACCTTTAGTGTCGATGCAAGCGAACTCTCTGTATTAAAAGTTAAGTGTCTTCTATGCATTTCATTTCATGAAACAGCAAACCTTGATTTGGCGCTCTTTAAGCTAATGACGTCATTATCTGGGAGAAAAATTGTTTGCATACGTACTTCAACAACTACGTTACTTGATGTAATAAAAACGACTTCTTGTCTTTTTACTATAGTGCCATATTTAAAATCTATACTTTTAGTTTTAGAGCTCTTCCCACACGAGAAAAATGTCTGAGCGAACAATATCACTATTAACAATAAAAACTTCATCTTGGAAACCTGTAATGAGAAAAATATATGTAATTATTCCTGTATTAAGAAGAAAAAACTTTTAACATAATGTTCACAAAAATAAAAAAAAATTAAAATCTTCCCCTCACTTCTTTCCCTCTTATTTTAATTTCTTATGTGATCCAATGGTACGATTCTCTCATCAGTGGGTTGGGATACGTTTTGAACTCTAAACCTATTGGCCGTTAATATTTCCAAAATGTTAAATGGGCCTTCACACTTAGGTGTTAGTTTATAATTGAGTCCTTTACGTACATTTACCAGTATGTATACATTATCACCCACATTATATGTTTTAGTTGGCTTCGCTATTTTATCATGATTCCTTTTCATTATGATTTTTGATTCTTCTAAATTCTTTCTAAGGATTTGATAGATTAGTTGTAGGCGTTAATACATGGAAAGGCGTTTTAACTGGGGTACCATACAATGCCTCGTGCGGTGACATTTTAATTGATATATGATATGAATGATTCAGAGTACTCAGTACCGCAGGTATTGCAATATCCCAGTAGGGGTCTGATCCCCCTAGTGTTACTCTTAATATGTTTAAAACCTTCCTATTCGCTCTTTCCACTAGCCCATTTGACTCTTGGTGATAAATCATGGTATTGATTTTCTTTATGCTAAGGAATTCACACAATGAGGTAAGAAAGTGAATATTAAATTCTCCACCCGAGTCTGAGATTATCATATGTGGAATTCCATGTTTACAAATGTAACACTCGTAAAACTTCCTAGCGCATTCAATCGCAGTTTTAATTTTAAGCGCTATTAGTTCTGTATATCGAGTCAAAGCATCTACAACTACTAAGAGGTGCTTATTTCCTCTCTCTGACTCGTAAAATCCTGTTAATAAATCTGAATGTATCCTTTCAAAGGGTTGACTGGGCACGGGATAAGCCCCTAGGCTGACAGGTGTTTTCGTATGCCCTTTGTTTTCCTGACATGTGCAACAATTAGCTATGTGTTTTTTTTATATCTGTAAGCATCGTATGCCAATAAAACAATGATTTGGCTTTCTGTGACATTAATGAGAGCCCAGGGGGTCCATGCAAAGGATTTGCATGCAACCAATTTAGGACAGTGGATATAAGTGAGATTGGTACCACTACCTGGTCGTTAGTTACATGTGGTGTATTGCGGGTTTTCCTTGTCACGGATCTACACAGAAGATTGTCTTTGATTATATAATTCTGCTGCGTATACTTTATATATTCCTTTTCCTTATGATTGCCTTTCAAAGCATTTATATTTTTTTCTAATTTCTGATCTTTTCTTTGCTCAGTCTGTAATAATTCAGCACTCCAGCCCAGATTTTCTTGTTCAGATATCGTTTTAACAATAGGCATGGATGTTGATATATCTATTAATTCAGCTAAAGGCTCCGTACAAGATGACACGGGGTTACGTGATAATGCATCAGCAATGATGATATTGGCTTTCCCTGGTAAATACTCGATTCTCGCGCCAAAGTCTTGAATGATCAAATGCCACCGAGTTCGTTTGGGGGTGTGGCTCAAGCCTTTAAAGAAGTCGGTTAGTGGTTTATGATCAGTAAGAACCTTAACGAGATAACGGTATATTATGAACTTAAAATGCACTAGTGAATTAAAAATAGCTAGCCATTCCTTGTCTATTACTGCATACTTACTGTCGGAAGTTCTCAATTTTTGAGAATAGAAAGCTATCGGGAAAAATTGTTTTTCATATTGCTGAAGCAATACCCCACCTACTCCTAAGTCTGAGGCGTCTGTTGCAATGACGAATTCCTTCCCGAAGTCAGGAAATTTTAAGATAGGAGAACTACACAGTTCATCTTTCAAGCTATTAAAAGCCTGTTGATGCTGCTCAGACCATATGAAATCTACGCCCTTCTTCGAAAGACCAGTTAAGGGAGCGGCTATTATTGAATAATTGCGTATAAAATGCCTGTAATATCCACTACAACACAGAAATTGCTGTATTCCCTTGACATTAGTAGGTATCGGAATGTTACGGATAGCCGACACCTTATCATGGACTACTTTAAGCTTTAAGACCTTGGCTTGACACCGTAAAACCCAAATAGACTAATTCTGTTTTGAAAAATTCACACTTACTAATCTTTACCCTTAAGTTATGTTGTCTTAGTCTTTGTAGTACTAGTTCTAATTTACGTAGATGTTCTTCTAAGGTGTTGGAAAAGATTACAAGGTCGTCCATACAGGCATGCAATATATCCCCTAGCAAGTCTCCAAACACTATGTTAATCATTCTTGTAAATGTTTTAGGAGCACAACGTAAACCAAAAGGCATCCGTAAAAATTCATAATGTCCCCTGGATGTGCTGAAGGCTGTGTATGGGATACTATTTTCTTCTAATGATTTCTGGTGAAAGCCTTTAAGTAAGTCCATACTGGTAAAATATTTATTCTGACCTAACAAAGATAAAATATCATCAGTACAAGGCACTGGGAATCAATCAGGGATCGTTTCCTCATTTAGGCGACGGAAGTCTACGCAGATACGCCATGTTCGATCATTTTTTCGGTACAACTATTAATGGAATATTATAAGGGCTGTTCGATTTCCTACTGACTCCTTCTTCTAGCATTTTACCTACTTCATCATTTATTTCTTTCTGGAATTTCATAGGGAGTCTGTATGAGGGTAAATAGATAATTTTCTGCTTGTCCTTTAACCTTATTTGATGCTCGATCACATCTGTTTTTCCTAAGGATCCATCTGTAGTGGAAAACACATCATGATATTCAGTTATAAGTCCAAAAAATTCTGCTGAATTTCTTCGTCTTGAATGTCTTTATTGATTTTATTTTTAAAAGATTGCAAAAGGGATTCATCCGCAACTGATTGAGCGTGATTAATTTCAGCGACGGTAAGAATACGATGTATATATACTTCTACATCCAAGACATGTTGATTTTTATGAATTACTAAAGTGGTATTTGAATTATTACAGACTTCAATATTAAATTGTTGATGTGAGCCTACTGTATAAATAGCTTGTGTGACACACAATCCATTAGTTCGCAAAGTGTCGGAAATGATTATTATTTCAGATCCCAGAAATGTTTTCTTACTTGCACTATTAGATTCAAAGGTACGTTCGGCTCGATAGATTGCGTGCAAGATGATATTACGGGTGAACGAGAATTCTGTTGGGTCGCGTATATTATTTCTTTATTAGTGAGACAAGTTACTGGTTCTTCAACGTACGTCACTGTTTTATTTGTCGTCTCCTTTTTATCATAAACTGATTTTAAGGTATTAGAAGACTTATAGAATTTTCCTTTGATATACACGCCGTGCTTGGCAGGGGCTAAGATAATGTTTTGATTGCCCATAGATGGGTATCCTATTATTACAGCTGGATACATATCAATGTTTTGTACAACAACAAATGTATCGGCAAACGTGCGCTTACCGACCTTGAACTCAACATGAGTTACGCCTATTACATTTAATTCATTATTTCCTATACCCGAGAGCCTTACTCCGGACTTTTCTATTGGGAAGTTCGAAAACAACAAATGATGTGTCCTCAAATCCATGATATTACGTGGACTACCAGTCAAAAAATAATGTAAAGGACCGGTGTTCTAAATTTACTGCATATAATGTTGGTCGTAACTCATTTTGGCTTATTATTGTATGAATTCGTTGCAAATCTACGGGAGCATGCACGGATTTATTTAATGCGGCCATGTGTTTCATAGGAATATCTATTGCCTCACAATGATCTGGTAAAACATTAAATGGATTATTCAATACTACTGATGTTGATACGAATGACCTTGACCCAGCATCACTCTCTTCCCCACTGGAGTTCATTATGTGGTATTTGCTTTGCTCTACACATTCTGAAAATTAGTCTGATCTTGCGAGTTCTGGTTTGACGACCCAGGATCAGCATTATTCGAAGAACTGTTTGTTTGTTTTTGATTCTGAACTATATTGACATTTGGCTGTTTCTTCTTATTGAAATGAGGATTTTTCTTTTTATTTCCGTATGGAACTGACTGTGGAATTGACTCTGTATTTCTAGGATTCTGTTGTGTCTTATGCGAGTAGCACTGACTATATGGATGAGTCAAACTATTATGTAACGAACAGAATCCCGTTCTGCAGTCCGTAATCAAGTGACCTTGACGTTTGCAATTATAACACGACATTCCTGCAACTTGACTATTATTAACTACTTTTACTTGTTGTGGCTTTGTTTAATTTTTTGCAAAAACTTGTGTAAACACAAGATCAAGATCAGGACACTTAGACATATGTTTCTTTATCTGTTTATATACATCCAATTCCGTACTTGCTGGTATTAACTTTTTATCAAAACACCGCACTAAAGCTTTAGGCAACATAAGTGTCATGCAAGTTAAATACATTAATCTTAAGAAATCTTTCACGGAGATGTTATCTCTAATAACCCAAGTGGAAATACCTGAAATATCTTGATACTCGTTAAGCCTATCGGCTATGAGAGCTGCTCTCTCAATAACATTAAGCCGAGCCATAGTGGCTTGATTGAGTGTATTTCTTAATGTTAAAACTACATCTAAGGCTTCCTCATCTCCATAGACCGCACGTAGCTTAACTTTGAAATCATCCCGGGTAACTGCCTCTTGATATGAAACTCCCCTAAAGTACGCACTCGCATCTCCATTAGAAAAGTCTATAAAACTTTTAGCTTCTTGTAGTTGTACAAATGAGTCTATAATCTGTTTAGCATTTAAATGGGCATCGACGGAGGAAATCCATGACTCCACATTCAGAGGCAAGAACCCATTAACCCGACCTTGAAAAGTAAGGATTGCAAAACGAGCATTTACTAGTGTCACACTGGGAGGGGGGCTACCATGTCCTGGGGTTGGGTTACTCGGTCCAGGGGTGTGGCTCACAGGAGGCGTCATGTTTACTGTACTTCTTTTTCTATCTCTACGACTCCTTGCAATCCTATCAAAATATATATATGATGTTAAAATAATATCTAACTCGCATCAAATTATTGGTAAAGTCTTTATTAATCAACATACCTGCACTTGTATAAGGTCGCTATAATCTTGATAGAAGATTAATGTTCGAACTAAAAAGTTCACTTTATAACGGAAGGAACACACGATCCAAGGATGTGTTTGATAGTAATCGCGTAACGACTTGAGCTCAACTGATTCTTCTAGTCTGATTCAACTTGAGAACAACTCCCGTTTTCTTTCCTTTGTTCGAATACTCTCGAACAATCGTTGAAAAATAAAGACGGGAAATCAAAACAGTTTCCTTATAAGGAATACATTTACCATTTAAGTAATTACTTCAATTAGAATACAAAAGGGGGAAAGTTAAAAATTTACATTTATTATTAACAAATGGCAATCATTCAGTTTACTTTTTGTCCATGACCAAACACCAAAACAAAACAGAAAGTAAGAACGCCCTAACTAGTCAATTCGACTATTTCCAATGAATGCAATTACCATTCTCCAATCAACTATTTCTACATCTTCCCCAAACAAAAAAAAGAAAAGTGGTTACACAAAGAACCATTTTGACAGATGAACTCTACAACAAAGAACACTTACAAAACGAAAAAAACATTTTTTACAATCAACCCTCCCGAGCTAAGTTTCTGGAAGCAAGAGCAGTACTGCGGGTAGGCCTGGTAGATACTTCATCCGGCGAAGCTGTTCCAGTGTCAGGTATTTCATCTGTCTCAAAATTACCAACATTGTCCTCTTTTTCAATTTGAACATGTAAATTAGGATCATTAAGCTCAGAATATCATTCTAAAGGTATTAAAAGACTAACATTAATTACGCTTTCAGTTTTATCAGGCTTAACAATACGAACAGTACGAACAACCCCTTCGTCGTCACTGAATGTTTCAACATTTCTAACTAACGGCCAATAAGTTTTAGATCTTGAAGGCAATTTAAAGAGAGCAATTTCCCCTTTTTCCCACTTTCTTGGAGGCTGAAAAGAAGATCTGTCCTTTTCTTTTAAACTTAATAGATATTCAGAAAGCCACTTTTCCTTAAAGCTTTCGTAAAGTCCATCCTTAGTTTCCAAAGTATGAGCAAGGAGAGAAGAATACTCATTCTCCTCATCATACTCCCACCCAGGAACTTGTTCAGAATCACCAAACATTAAAGAAGGAATAAATCTGCCAACCAAGAAATGATTAGGAGAAATTATATCTTACTCATTCTCACAAGATCTATAAGTTAAAGGCCTATTATTTAAAATTTTCTGAATGTCAGAGAGGAAAGTGACAAATTCAGAGAATGAAGGAGTATATCTACCAAGAGTTTTAAAAAGGCAATGCTTCACTGTTTTAATTAATCTTCCCCAAACAGCACCATACCACGCTGCGTACACAGGGATAGACTTATGTGAAATTGAAGCGCCCCTAAACTTCTATTCAAACTCAGAAGAAGTAAGTAACTGTTCAATTATATTACCAGCCTGTAAAAAGGATTTGGCATTGTCAGAATAAAAAGCGACAGGAACACCAAACCTATTAGAAAACCTAATGAAAGCCAATATAGATTCTGAAGTTGACATAGACTGGACAACTTCCAAATGTATAGCTCTTGTATTAAGACAAGTGAAAATAAGAATGTACGCCTTAAATTTTTCTCCATTTTTCTCCTTCAACCATAAGTGGCCTGTATAATCTACAACAGTATAAGCAAAAGGCACACTCAAATTAACCCTGGAAAAAGGAAGCGAAGAAGGAGAAGGGTACTTCACTGTGCTAGCATTATAACGCTTGCATACAATACAATCCTTCAGGACAGACAAAACTGCTTGCCTGGCCTTTACAATCCACAAACCATGCATGCGCAAAAAACTAAGAGTGGATTGCAAACCCATATGCATGGACTTACAATGGGCATAATAAATCAACAACCGAGTCAAATGATGCTTCTTGTCCACAAAAATAGGATTGACAATATCAAATTTTAAAGTAATATTCTTGTCAATACGACCTTTAGTTCGCATTATACCATTCACGTCCAAAAACAAATTGAACTGCCTAACTAAACGTGGAACTTCCACTGAAGAATCTCTACTCTTCAGATAAGATAATTCAAGAGGAAAAGCTTCTTGCATCAACCTTAGAAGGTAATTAGAAGCTGCCTCAACAGGGTCAGCTTGAATTTTCCTAAACTTATGTACAACAGTAAATACCTTAGAAACTACACTTATAAGACTAGAAAAACTAGAAAAATTACTAATATTTACAAGAGGTTCCTTTTTAGGGAACATTACGAGAAATTAAGTCACCCTTCATATTATCAGGAATACAACCTAAAAGACCCTTAGGCCACTCGTCAGGAGAATTCAACCAAGAAGGCCCTTTGATCCAAAAACTGAAATTTTCAAGAAAGTGATTACTAGCACAAGGTTTAGTTAGTAAATCAGCCTGATTGCTAGATGAAGGAATATAAGATAATGAAACTCTACAAAATCTATCAGAAATCCTATCTAACAGACTAGAAATTTTCTTCAACCTATTATTTACAAATGTGTTTCTCTTAGGAGCCCTATTAGTTAGAATCCAACTAAGAACTACTTGGCTATCTATAAAAAGAGTTATGCTTTCAATTTCAGCACAATTTGATAGATTACTTTCAAAAATGGTGTCAAAACACTTCAAAGCTAATTGAGCAGCCAAAAGTTCTAAAGTAGGGAGAGTCTTCTCCTTAATAGGGCTAACCTTGGTTTTAGCAAATATCAGGGAACTATGATCACCTTGCACAGCATACATAGCACAACCATAAGCTTCCTTAGAAGCATCGGCAAACAAAAACAGCTTAACAGGAGCATCAGTTTTATAAGTTTGTCTAGAAAAGGAAGTTTGACTAACTTCACTGTAAGAATTACAAAATTTACTCCATAGTTTAGAAATTTCAGCACTAGCTGTTTCATCCCAGTTCGTAACTTGCTGGCACAACTTACGAATAATAAGCTTGCCCTGCAGCATTATAGGAGCAAATATTCCAATAGGATCAAAGACAGATGACAAAGCTGACAAAATCTGACGCTTTGAGGAAGCACCCTTGTTCAATTGCTTAACCTTTAGTTGTAAGGTATCTTGGTCAGAGTCATAAATATATCCTAAAATCTTCATTTCAGAAGAAGCTACCTTTTCATCTTTATCAAGAGTAGACAACAAAGCAGGAATGTTAGAACCCCACTCCCGTAAAGGCAACCCCTCTGAATTCATAATTTTCTTAATAGAATTGATAATAAATGGCATCTGGGCTCCCTGATTAGAAGAGAGCACTAAGTTATCCATATAAAATATGTCTCTAATCAGAGAAGCTACTTCATTCCCTCTATAGCTAGACAAATGATGTTGAATAATATAATTCAATATAAAGGGAGAACTTACAAATCCAAAAATTATAGTATTATATCTATAAGCAACAAACTTCCCATTTATCTTTCTAAATAAACAAAATCTATTTCGATCTGCCTCTAAAGATAACCTAACTTGGAGAAAAGCCTTGACTATATCACCTACAACTACATAATCATTATTCCTGAAATACAAAACCAAAGACAACAAGTTCTTCATCAAATCAATACCAGGGAACGCGGCTTCATTTAATGAAGGAGCTTCTCCCACCTTTAAACTACAATTAAATACAGGACGGTTTTTAGTGGTGACATTTTCATCATTTCTGATGACAGGACGATGAGGAATGAATATTTGACCTGCGGCTCTACTTTTAACAGGCTCAATAATGCCAAGCTCCTCCTGTCTATCAAAAACTTCCTCATATTTAGAGGATATATTCTGATGTAATTTAAAATAAATCCGTTCAGCAACTGCCAAAGAAATCTTTAAATTGTTTGGGACTTTTTCAATTAAATTCTTTTTCCATGGTAACTGGACGTGATAATATCCTTCATGAAAAGAAATTGATTTAGAAAATTCAGCAACTTGTTGGTCTTCATAAGGAAGGGAATTTTCCTCTTTAATCCCAATCGATTCTAAATTATAGAAATTGTCGAGTCCATACTCTACACAAGATTCAGGAAAGATATCATTCAATGGATCGAACTTATAGCCTACTGGATTGACTGCAAAATTCACTAATAGCTTCTGTTTTCCAAGTTGCTTAGGAGGAACAAATTCCAGAAGTCTATTCTTATCAGGCTTAGAAGTCTGTTTACTCTCCAAGTTAAGGGAAGAATTATAAAAAACTCTAGATTCTCTGTTACATTCAGGTACGTATTTAATTTCCTTATTAGGAATAAACCTAACAAATTTAGCTTTACCATTACCTCTTGGTCTATTTTCCAAAATTTTATTACTATCAATTTTAGGACAAGACTCTACCTTTCTTACAGGTTTATAAGGTTCATAAGAATCAATTCTCTTATAAAAAAAGCTTCCTTTGTGAAGGATGAACAAAATTGACTACTGTACCAAATGGAAAAACCCCATTGGCCAACTTAATTACTCTAACCTTAATATTAAACAACTCTTCAGAGTCTAAATCTAACTGATTAAATTCCTGAAGGATATCATTCCCTAGGATACCTAATATATTTACAATTTCAGAATTCCTCCCTGGGTAATTATTACATAAAGAATAACCAGCAGATTCCATATTTTTAAGATATTATTGTGGTGCTCCTTTATCTAGGTTAGTTTCTTCTTTTGGGTTACCAGATAGAGTTAGTGATGGATTTCACTTGGTAGCTGATTTAACAATGCCTTGTGGGAAAAAGACTAGTTGTCTGTTTTTTGCATTGGAAAATTTTAATCTTTTCATACAAATTCCTATGTTGCCTTCTGTAGTTATTCTGCTATTAACAATTTGTTTATTAATAACACTAAACTGGGCTCCAGTGTCTAATAGAAAACAACATTTAAAAGATTTCCTACCCCTACCAACTTTGAGGGTAATAAAGGGAACAAATATTTCAGACCCTGATTGACAACCTAATAATTTTTTACCAAGATCCTTACTAGCATGAGGGCACATTGCTCCATGATGTTCAGATTTATTACAAGAAAAACCTTTATAAGGTAACAATGATTTATTTCCCGGACATTCCGAGGACCCATGCCTATCACTCAAGCATTTAAAGCATAGAGTTAGTTCTTCAGCTCTATTCTTCCTAGATTGCAAGGTATCAAACCTAGTACATCTAGAAGAATTATGACCAATTTCTTTACAAAATTTACATCTACCAGAAGATAAAGGTTTACCGGTAAATTGAACTTTATTAGAGTCATTACTAGCAGAAGATCTATTACCGAACTTAGATTGCTGGAAATTACGGTCTTTACCTTCAAATTTGACTTCTTTACCTTCATGTTTAACTTTAGGTTTTGCACCAGAATTTTCATGATGACCTAAACTATGGCGTGCAATTATACTCTGATAGTTATCTAACAACTGGTTAAAA
>NC_090747.1:2985375-2990375 GCF_036898095.1 Palaemon carinicauda | reverse complement strand
TATCAGGGAAAATCAATACGTGTCCTGTCAAACTGGATATTACTGGACTTGAGTTATTTGTCATGAAAGTTGGAAATGGTGATATTTTGTACTATTGCCAGGCAGCGGAAGACTCAAAAGGAACTGTAATCAAGATTCTGTAATTTTCAACTCTTACTGTAATCAAGCTATAATAAAATTCTAACCGCTGGGCGCATAACAAAGGAACATAACCTATTTTCTTCCGTCCGTTCTCCAAAATTAACTTTAGGTGTTTTATTGTCAAAAGATGCAGTGATAAACCACCTTTAGTTGCTAACGTAACAGCTTCCACGTAGTCTTTTGATTTCTTAATAAAATGTGAAATTTTAGTATGGATATGATCTATTTTTGAATTATAATACGTTAATGTTGCCAGCAAGTTTTTTACTTCCATGATCTGACTGATATTACAAGAATGTTCGTTCACCAAACTCATTATTTGATTAACTGATGTTAATTGATTCCTTAGTTCTGATAAAACTAGTTCGTTTTCTTGTTCTAAAAACTCAATCGTCTTATTTTGATTACTGATTTTAAGACAATTTTAAATTCCTAAGCCTAAACTTGCAACAGATCCAAAGATGTTTAGTGCAGCAAAAACAGACAGGTTACGTCTTTCAAGGTTAGTGTGTCGCTCTGTCCACATCATTAGGTCCCGAGCCAGAGCTTCTGTCTCGTCAGTCTTATTTTGCAAGTCGTATGATAGCATTTCTGCTATGCTTAGTGTTGGTGCAAGCGATCTTTCTGTATCAAAAGGAAAATGTCATTTATGCATTTCATATAATGAAGCAGCAAACTTTGAAAGGTCGCTCTTTCTAGCTAGTGAGGTCGTTCTCTAGGAGGAAATTAGCCTCCATATTTACTTCCATAATTATATTGCTTGCTGTAATAAAAACTTCTGTTATTCTCTCTACTATAGTGCCATATCTAAAATCTATATTTTTAGTTTTAGGTCTCTTCCCACACGAAAAAAATGTCTAAGCGAACAAAATCACTCCTAACAATAAAAAATTTATTTTGGAAACCTGCAATGAGAAATATATACGTAATTACTCCTGTATTAGGAAGAAAAAAATTACATACAAATATAATACAAGTTTCATAGATACAAAAATTTCCTTATGTGAGCCAATGCTACAATTCTTCTCATCAGTGGGTTGGGATACATTTTGAACTCTAAATTTATTGGCCGTTAATGTTTCCAAAATGTTAAATGGGCCTTCAAACTTAAGTGTCAGTTTGTAATTGAGTCCTTTATGTACATTTACCTGTACGGTATATATTTTAGTTGGCTTCGCTATTTTATCATGATTCCTTTTCATTATAATTTGTGATTCTTCTAAATTCTTTTGAAGGCTATCATAACAACTTTTGCTTGCATTTATAACTTCCTTTAAAGCATTTGATAAATTAGTTGTAGGCATTAATACATGGAAAGACGTTCTAGCTGAGGTACCGCACAGTGCCTCGTGCGGCGACATTTTAATAGATACATGATATGAGAGATTTAGGGTACTTAGTACTGTAGGTATAGCAATATCCCAGTTAGGGTCTGATCCCCCTAGTGTAACTCTTAATATGTTTAAAACCTTCCTATTCGCTCTTTCCAATAGCCCATTCGACTGGGTGATAGATCATGGTATTAATTTTCTTTATGCTAAGGAATTCACACAATGAGTTAAGGAAATATTTATTAAATTCTCCACCCGAGTCTGAGATTATCATTTGCGGAATTCCATGTTTACAAATGTAGCACTCGTAAAACTTCCTAGCGCATTTGATCGAGGTTTTAGTATTAACCGCTATTAGTTCTATATATCGAGTCAAAGCATCTATAATTACCGAGAGGTGCTTATTTCCTCTGTCTGACTTGTAAAATCCTGTTAATAAATCTAAATGTATTCTTTCAAAGGGTTGATTGGGCACGGGATAAGCCCCTAGGCTGACAGGTTTTTTCATGTACCCTTTGTTTTCCTGACAAGTGCGACAATTAGCTATGTGTATTTTTATATCTGTAAGCATCGTATGCCAATAAAATAATGATTCTGCTTTCTCTGACATTATGGAGAACCCCGGGTGTCAATGCAATGGATTTGCATGCAACCAATTTAGGACAGTGGGTATAAGTGAGATTATTACCACTACCTGATCGTTAGTCACCTGTGGTATATTGCGGGTTTTCCTTTTCACGGATATACACAGAATATTATCTTTCATTATATGATTCTGATGCATATACTTTATATATTCCTTTTCCTTAGGATTTCCGTTCAAAGCATTTATGATTTTTTTCTAATTTCTGATCTTTTCTTTGCTCAGTCTGTATTAGTTCAGCGCCACAGCACAGATTTTCCTGTTTAGATACAGTTTTAACAATAGGCATGGATGTTGATATATCTATTAATTCAGCTAATGGCTCCGTATAAGATGACACGGGATTGTGTGATAAAACATCAGCAATGATATTTGCTTTCCCAGGTAAATACATGATCCTAGCACCAAAGTCTTGGATGATCAAATGTCACCGAGTTCGTTTGGGGCTGTGACTAAAGCCTTTAAAGAAGGGATAACTGTATATATGAACTTAAAATGCACTAGTGAATTAACAATAGCTAGCCCTTCCGTGTCTATTACTGCGTATTTACTTTCGGAAGGTCTCAGTTTACGTGAATAAAAAGCTATCGAGAAAAACTGTTTGTCATATTGATAAAGCAATACCCCACCTACTCCTAGGTCTGAGGCATCTGTTGCAATGAAGAATTCCTTACCGAAGTCAGGAAATTTTAAGATAGGAGAAGTACAGAGTTCATCTTTCAAGGTATTAAACGCCTGTTGATGCTGCTCAGACCATATGAAATCTACACCCTTCTTTGTAAGATCAGTTAGGGGAGCGGCTATTATTGAATAATTGTGTATAAAACGCCTGTAATATCCACTACACCCCAGAAATTGCTGTATTCCCTTCACATTAGTCGGTATCGGAAAGTTACGGATAGCCGACACCTTATCGTGGACTACTTTAAGACCTTGGCTAGACACCGTAAAACCTAAATAGACTAATTCTGTTTTGAAGAATTCAAATTTACTAATCTTTACCCATAAGTTATGCTGTCTTAATCTCTGTAGCACTAGTTCCAGTTTACGTAGATGTTATTCTAAGGTATTGGAAAAGATTACAAGGTCGTCCATATAGGCATGCAATATGTCCCCTAACAAGTCTCCAAACACTATGTTAATCATTCTAGCAAATGTTATGGGAGCACAACGTAAACCAAAAGGCATACGCAAAAATTCATAATGTCCCCTGGCTGTGCTGAAGGCAGTGTATGGGATAATATCTTCTTATAATTATATCTGGTGAAAGCCTTTAAGTAAGTCCAAACTGGTAAAATATCTGTTCTGACCTCACAAAGATGAAATATCGTCAGCACATGGCACTGGGAATCAATCAGGGATCGTTTCCTCATTTAAGCGACGGAAGTCTACGCAGATACTCCATATTCGATCTTTTTTTGGTACAACTATTAATGGAAAATTATAAGGGCTGTTCGATTTCCTAATGACTCCTTCTTCTAGCATTTTACCTACTTCATCAATTATCTCATTCTGGAATTTCACAGGGAGTCTGTACGAGGGTACATTGATAATTTTCTGCTTGTCTTTTAACCTTATTTGGTGTTCTATGACATCCGTTTTACCTAAGGATCTATCCGTAGTGGAGAAAACATCATGATGTGGAGGATTTATTTCTGCTTTAATTTAATTTCTGTTTTTTGCCAAATCCTGAGAGAGAGAGAGAGAGAGAGAGAGAGAGAGAGAGAGAGAGAGACAGGGAGAGAGAGAGAGAGAGAGAGAGAAAGAGAGAGAGAGAGAATTTCATTTGCTTTAGTTTTGCTAAATCACGCGAGAGTGTGTGTGTGTGTTTGTGTGTGTGTGTATATGTGTGTTTGTGTGTCCGCGGTGCGCGCCGAAGAACAAGTGGTAGTTAGCGAATGATTGTTTGTAGTGGGAAAGACTGTTGGTACAAATGAGATTGTTTGTTTATGTTTTTAGTTAGGTTACGACAGTGGTGAATGTTTCGGAGCGAATGCTTTTTTTATTTGACTGCAGCAAGAGGCAGTAGTGAGTGCTGGGTAACTATTTTACCATTATTTTTCGACCAGCGTGGAAGTGTGTTTTTGATTTTCTAAGTAAGTACAGTTTGGTTTATCTTTGCTTGTCGTGATCGTGAATGATAGGAACAATTTATTATTTATCTTTGATTATAGTGCGATAGTTCAGTTAGTTAGGAGTGTTCGTAAGTGGTTTTCTTTTTTATTTTGGCAGGCCGTGATTCCTCCTTGGTGAGGCTAACTCCTTTGGAGAGTTATTTTCCGAATGCTGATATATAGTTGATGACCTGGCCTGTGATTGATGTTGTATTAAGACTGCTCTTTGGATTGACAATTGTTGATGACCGGCCCGTTTACTTTGGATTGATGATGATGATGATGATGATGATGAGGAGTATAAGTACCATCCTAATCACCGAGACAGTTGTGGCAAATTGCCACCCAGTGTATTGTTGACCACAAAGTGGAGATAGTGGGAGTGTGCCGTAAAGACAATCCGGCTTGTGGGTGGCGACAGTGTTGGTGGCCCATACTATTTAATGTGGAAGATAATTTATATATATTTATTTTTGGTGTTGGTGTGCGGTGTAATTTAAGTTTGTTAGGGTTTTTTGTGTTTATATTGATGGTATTACGTTTTATTTATCTTTAGTGTTCAAGTTTACAATTAGTTTTAAGTGCTTATTTTGGTTGTGGATGGTTCGTGGATGTTAAGTATTGTAGTTTTAAGAAATATAGTTGTAAGGTTATGTTTTGTTTTGTTTGTTATCCTTTTGTCCAAGAGTCCCGCTGCTGATAACGTAAGGGGAAAGGTTGTATTGAGGAGTCATTTGTCAGTTAGTGTGATCAAGGGTGTGGGGGTTGTTT
>NC_090747.1:2965375-2980375 GCF_036898095.1 Palaemon carinicauda | reverse complement strand
GTCCGCAATGTGACAGCGGACGCTCTATCCAGGTTCACACCGATAGAGTCGGAATGGTCCTTAGACGCAGGATCATTTTCCTTCATTCTGAATCAAGTCCCAGAACTGCAAATAGACCTCTTTGCGACGAAAGACAACAAGAAGTTGCCCCTGTACGTGTCCCCGTACGAGGACCCCTTAGCGGAAGCAGTGGACGCAATGTCCCCCGACTGGAACAGATGGTCCAGGATTTATCTGTTCCCTCCTCACAACCTTCTGTTGAGGGTCCTCAACAAACTGAGATCCTTCAAGGGGGTAGCGGCAATAGTGGCCCACAAGTGGGCGAACAGTATGTGGTTCCCCTTGGCGTTGGAACTACAGATGAAGTTCGTGCCGCTACCACATCCAGTTCTGACCCAGCGAGTCCAGAAGTCGACTGTCTGCGCTTCATTACAGAAAACCCAGACCCTGCAGCTCATGATTTTCTCGCCCTAGCGGTGAGAAAGCGTTTCGGGATTTCGAAAGCCAGCATAGACTTCCTAGAGGAATACAAGTGCAAATCGACTAGAAGGCAATATGAGTCATCTTGGAGAAAATGAGTGGCCTTTGTAAAGGCAAAGAATCCGCAGGAGATCTCAACAGACTTCTGCTTATCTTTCTTCATCCACCTCCATGGCCAAGGGTTGGCAGCTAACACGATTTCAGTGTGTAAATCGGCTTTGATGAGACCCATTTTATTTGCCTTCCAGATCGACCTAGGTAACGAGATCTTTAATAAAGTTCCAAAAGCCTGCGCTAGGCTCAGACCTTCAGCACCTCCAAAGCCCATCTCATGGTCTTTAGACAAAGTTCTTCATTTCGCTTCTCTGTTGAGCAATGAAGAATGTGCGTTAAAGGATTTGACGCAAAAAGTTATTTTCCTATTTGCACTCGCGTCTGGGGCCAGGGTTAGTGAGATCGTAGCCCTCTCAAGAGAGGCAGGTCGTGTTCAGTTCCTTGATGGGGGGAAGCTGAACCTGTTTCCGGATCCTACGTTTCTCGCCAAGAATGAGTTACCCACCAACAGGTGGGGTCCCTGGAGAATCTGCCCTCTGAAAGAAGATGCATCTCTATGTCCAGTAGAATGCCTAAAGGTCTATCTTCGTAGAACTTCAGACTTCAAGGGTGGTCAACTATTCAGGGGAGAAACATCAGGCTCAAATTTATCTCTGAATCAACTCAGAGCGAAAATCACATATTTTATTCGCAGAGCAGATCCTGACAGTACACCCGCAGGTCACGATCCGAGGAAAGTTGCCTCATCCCTAAATTTCTTTAATTGTATGGATTTTGAACATCTCCGTTCATACACGGGCTGGAAGTCTTCCAGGGTGTTCTTTCGCCACTATGCGAAGCAAGTAGAGGAACTTAAGAGATCTGTGGTAGCACTGGGTCGTGTAGTTAACCCTACTGTTTAACTCTGCGAGGAACAGTGGTCTTAATTGGGACGATTAAGTCCAGGGGGAGTGTGTAGGTACATACTGTACTACAAACTAAATGAGGGCATCAAGTGCCCATATAGACTGTTCATTCTTTCAAAGGTGAACCTAGCATAAGTTCAGACATGTGTGCCAAGCGTTTCTAACGCTAATGTGATTGATTTGTAATACAGAGTTTTTATGACTTGATACCTTGGTATCTTATTAAAGTGGTGTTTAATGGTTTTTCTTTCAGATAAACAAGTTCTGTTAATATCATACTTATGCTTAAAGTTTTGGGTTACCCTCTTTTATATAAATATATATATTTGTTGTTAACCTGTCTGTTTATTATCTGTCAATAAACTTGTTCTTGAGAACCTTGCGTCTCTTTCCCCTGTGTCAATTTATTGGTATAATTGAGCATTTTAATTCTATGTATCTTATCTGGGATAATTCTGATAGAATTGTTCTGTTATGCAAGCTATGTTGCATTGGTTTATGTAAGTCCCCTAATGGGAGGACTCCGTCCCATAAGGGACGAGGGCGGTTTTATTAGTTTCTTCCTATGCGGATATAAACCTTTGTCCAATACAAGTATTGTGCGGATTACTGGTCAATATATTGACGCAGTGGTTCTATACAAACTATGCTTTACTTAATATAGGGCGAGACCACTATATTAGCTTGCCTGGTATTCATACATAGATATATGTACTCTTCGAGACTTTCCAGAGTCTAGTAGGACTCTTCCCTGTAGGGGGCAGGAAGCTCTAACATAGTTTATAGTTAGTTGAAAAGATGTATAACGGTAACATCTTAGGTCTCTAGGTCTAGTCGACCGGGAATAAATACCTCCGGGGAGTACGGCTCGTTCTGAGAATCCACAGATACAGTAATGCTCTGGTACACTTCCATCAGGACGACATGGCTTGAGCCCAAAAAACGGATTTTGAGCGAAGCGAAAAATCTATTTTTGGGTGAGATAGCCATGTCGTCCTGATGGACCCGCCCTTGCCTTTCTAAGAAAGGGCTGTAGGACCCCTCCCTACATACAGTATCTGTAGCACCTCGTGTACGCTACAAGGAATACAGATGGCGCCAGGATTGGCGCCAGGCACGCATACGAATCGGGGGATAGGGAAACCTTGGGAGCGGCTCCCCTTTTTCTTTCCCGAATTCGTATCTCGTCAATCTCCCTCCTACGAGACGAAATCTCTGTTCAGGTCGTAGATTGCCATGTGACGTGTCTAGAATACGTCCTCTGATATGTCGCGATATCCCTTTCACGAGGGATACTCGCTCCAGGAGTTAGAATTCTGGTACCTTAAGGTAAATTCTCTGGGAATATCGCCGTAGTTGTAATATACCCTAGGAAGCTACCCTATAGGAACTTCCATCAGGACGACATGGCTATCTCACCCAAAAATAGATTTTTCGCTTCGCTCAAAATCCGTTATATATATATATATATATATATATATTTATGTGTATATATATGTATATATATACATATATATATATATATATATATACATATATATGTATATATATATATATATATATATATATTTATATATATATATATATATATATTTATTTGTTTGTGTGTATGGGTGGGTCTGTGTCTGTGTCTGTGTGGTTGGGTATGTATAGTATACCATTTTCATTTCTTGTGAATGGAAAATAACCATATATATATATATATATATATACAGAGTTAACCTAACAATAAGATCGAAATATTTCTAATGCTCCATGTCCAAATAGTGTATATGTCACACAACCGAAAATGCCTCTAACAAATATTATACTTAACAGTGATGAATACAAGTTGATTAAAGCTTTTTTTTTTTCAATAGCATTTCCCATATCACTTTATATCACGTTAACTGAACCTATGCAGTTCCATGTATTGTAACTGGGACTCGTTTTGTTTCGCAATGGAAGAAAAACTGCCTCATAAACTTGAAGAACTTCCCAGGAAGTGAAATGAGATAAACAGGGACATGTGATAAAATTCTGTTTTCTTAACGATTAAAGATTCCTTAATCAATAAAACTTCACTTATCATTGTATCCAGAATACATAAAATAATAGCTAACCATATGACCTTATTACAATAACCATTTGTTAGAACTAAATTATGGTAACATTTAGATAACTTAAGTAATTTTGTCGTTTAATTTGGATTTGCAAAACCATTTGGTTATGATTTATTATGAATTATTACTTTTGCCAACGAAGTAGTAAGGCGGTTTTGTTTTACCGCTTTTTTATGTATTTGTTTGTGTGGGCGTGTATTTTTTTGTGAACCACCTCCAGGCCACACTTCCTATCGTAAAGTAATGAAAATAACAGAAATTAACTATTATGTCAAAGGTCAAAGTCACGGTCAAACAAAATGTCAAATTCATGTAATCGCTGATTGGACATCATTGTCATAGAATTCAAACTTGGTCCATATTTGAGTGTATGAAAATCCACGCCCATTTATCCATGTTAAGGTCAAGGGTCAAATTTAAGGTCACGCAAAATATCGAGAAATGAGCTGCCTGGGTTGAGGAATGTACTCAACTGAGAGCCTCTCTAGTTCTCCCTCTTATTAGTTAGATATTGATATGTTTCTATTATGATTCCTCATACCTTTCATATTTACTTGTAGTTACCTTTGATATTCGAAAAGTTGCCCATAAACTCATACACACACATATTTCATTTGAAGGGGCTAGGGTTCGATCCCAGTGTGAGATAGATATTTATCACTGTTTGAACACGATATTGTGTTGATTTTAATCCATATACATAATATATATATATATATATATATATATATATTTTATTTATATATATATGTATGTATGTATGTATGCATATATACATATATATATATGTATATATTTATACATATATATACATATATATATATATATATATATATAATATATATATATTTTTATATATATATATATATATGTGTGTGTGTGTATATACATATATATATATATATATATATAGATAGATAGATATATATATATATATATATATATCATATGTGTGTATGTCACCTAGAAGGGCACAAAGAAAACTCTCGTTTTCCTTACACTACCTGTTAATGAGGTAATTGGAACAGTACTTATGTATATTATTGTCTATATGGCAATGAAGATTTTAGAGTTTGAAACATTAAAATGTTGTTTGATGACAGTCATTTATGTATTCTCATGTCAAAAGCTATGCGTATCTTTAATCTTTGCTTTTCAAAGTTCATTGGGATAAATAAATTGTGAGCCATTAGACTGACAGGAATATTTACAGTATGGTGCTAGTTTATGTCTACAATCACATATCTTTGATGTACACTTCTTGCAGTTACAGATTAAGGTGATGTCAGCTTTAACCATCTGAATGCAGCTGTCAGGCATAAACAAGCCATTAATTGATCTGAAGCCATACAAGTTTGGATCCAGAGAAGTTTCTCTGAGACAGTTCATCTGCAAGTATGCTGCATGAAAACTTCTATGAATATGCCCCATAGAGAATGTTGAGGTTAGTGGCAGCTGATAGATTGTCAGAGCCTTACTTTGGTGATATATCTGGTATCTTAATTCATATGTCATATTGCATAAGGACTTAGGCTTTACAACCTTCACTAGATAAGCTTCTGCTTTTGCCATTGTCACATCAAGGGACAGGTCATTGAGATTCAATTCAAATCCTTTTAAGAAGCTAACTGGGTCAACTTTTAGAGCTGCAGCTTTTGTACACAACTTGCTTGTTTTGTTGCTGCCAGATAGAGTAGCGTACGACAGGCAGTACATCACAGAGGGGCCCAATCTTCTCTCTGATTATGTGAAGAGGAATATATCGAGTGGAGTCGCCTGCACCAGCCCTCATCCCGAGCTCGGAAAGTCCATGCTGTTGCTGTATATGTCAGTGGTTGAGTACAACAACAAGCACATGTTTATCAGTATGTAGTAATCGAATTCTCATTGTTCTATCTGTGCTTGCCTGTAAAGCATTTGGAATAAGTCTGAGATCAGCCTCTCCAAGGTCATAATCAAGCTTTGGCAATTAACTAACTGTATTTTGAATAAGTTGATTTTTTTTTCCATTTGAACCATCAGTATCTGGCATACCTCTTAGAACATGATCAGGCCAGTGACTTATGGCAGTAATTAGCCCTTTCGACAAATGTTTCTGGAGTTTTGTTTTGTTTGATCCAGAGACCCAGAATGTATCCACCCAGAGTAGCAATGGTGTTGACTCACACAAGGTACTGATATTAATGTCCCCGACAGTTGCTCTTCTCAGGCTCTGAGTCTATTACCGATCCATCTATATAACTATTAGAGACGAAGTCAACTTGTGATGGTCTTTTGCCAGTGATGTAAACCATATTTCAAAATGTTTCACAAAGTTTACCAAGAGATGTCAGGTTCTTTGTTGTAATACGTCTGATGTATGCCATCATATTGACCATATACGTTGTGGTACATTCGTAGTCCCATCGTGTTGGATTGATGTAGTCCTTAGCAGATAGGTAATTCTCAAGATCAGATGTCGTTAACTTTGGACTAGTTTGGTCTTAAGTCCATCTTCACATTGTAGATAATTCGTTTGTAGTAGGTTATAGCTGAAAACTTCCCTCATATCACATTTTTTGACTCCAGCTATGTCTACTGTCTTCTGAGTAAAGTTAACCTTCGCCTGAACTGTTTTCTTCTATGGAGCTTTACTGATCATTTTGGTAATGCTGTTGATTACTTTTAGATTTGTACCATAAATAGTGACATTCATTCTCTTTATCTTGATGACAAAGCATTCAGCTCTGAATGTTTCATAATTCCCTTTATGAAGGTCTCTCAATTGGAGCAGCCATGCCCGGACATCATCAGGTATTATTTGTGTTGCTTGGCTTTGGTCCTCTCTTATACTCTAAAAGGGTTTTCCTTGGAGTTCACAAATGTTATAATATACCTATTTTTTTCAAACTCTCCATCACTATCTGGCTTGTTGAATTTATGTCTTACAATAAGCTTGAAGTTAAGAGGCCAAAAAACTACTGGAATCTCTCTGAAAGTTACCTGCTGCCAGCATCTCATGGTATATCATCTCTCACTCTCCTTCTTTCTGGGACTGATTAACATACCAGAGCTACTATTCTGTTACTTATTGATGGTTTGTTCCAGGCACATGTAAGTATCCATGGCCTTGAACAGACCACCTATTTTCTTAGAAAAAAAATTCCCAGCTAGAAAAGCCTTGTGAACATCTGGGAAGTTTCCTCATGTCCTCAATATACACAGAACGCCATTGCAGGTAGCCTGTGAAATATTGCAAACAAAGGAAGGATGTTTTGAACATTGTATTGATGCAGATTCCAGCTTCCTTCACAATCAGCTCTAATAAAGTGTTTAAGATTTTTTTTTTTAAAGTCTGCGTGTAATTTATTAGAAGTCATTATGAAGGCCTTGAGATACTCCTTGCTATATTGTGGGATCTTCTCTTTCATACTAGCTTTCAGTCTCTGAAGAACAGTTAGTTTCCATTGATAGCTTTCTGTTGCATATGTCATAAAAAACTCAAACTACAACCTTTCCATCGCTTTTGCTGACACTTACATTCCCTTCTTTGACCTCATATTGATGGATCAATTCAGAACTGCTTCCACTACATTCATTTCGAATATTGCAGACTCAGTTCAGATGATCTCTGCTCCTCTTTCATGCAAGTACTTTTCAATATATCTAAGCAGTATTTTGATCATTTGGAATGAACCTATGCACAAGACCAGATCTGAGAATTTTGTAGGGCACAATAGCAGTATTTCTCTTGCAATATGGTACACACCTTCATCACACGTAACAGCTCCCCTTATTTGTTTAAGTTGACCTAACATATTCTGAACTTTCTTCAGAGCTCTGAAGACAGTGGTAGCATTGTCAGTCAATAGAAGCAATGGAAGAAATTTAACTTTTTTTTCCTGGCACATTTTCTTCATTAACTTCTCCCCAGCTCGTTCCCATTTTTATATGGGGTCGCCATTGCGGATGAGCCGTTTCCATCTTTTTCTATTCTGCGCTTCTGCCTCATCAATCCCCTTCTCCTGTAAGTCTACTATCGCACACTCCCTCCATCTCTTTCTTGGTCTCCCTCTTCTTCTTCTTCCCTGAACCTCCATCTCCATAGTATGTCTCCCAACGTGGTCCCCATCTCTCCTCATCAGGTGTCCATACCATCTCAGCCTCCCTTCCTGCACTTTCTTTGATATTTCCACCACCTTTGTCGACCCTCTCTTGTCCCCCCGGACATCTACCTAAGCATTCTTATTTCTGCCACATTCATCTTCTTCTCCTCTGTCTTCGTCATGCTTGCTGTTTCCGTTCCATACAGCATTGCTGTTCTTACCACTGGCTTATGAAATTTTCCTTTTAACCTCAGTGGTATTCTTTTGTCACAAAGAACTCCTGAAGCTGCTCTCAAGTTGTTCCAGCCTGCCTGCACCCGATGTTTAACTTCATCTTCCATAGCTCCCCCAGCGTTAACAAAGGATCCCAAATACTTAAACTTATCAACTCTCTTTATCTGTTCTCCCCTAAGATGAATACTTTCTCTATCATCCCCCTCACTGGTGGTACACATATATTCTGTCTTAGATCTACTTATTCTCATTCCTCTGTCGTCCAGTACTTGCCTCCATCTTTCCAATTTCATTTCCAGATCTTCCCTGCTCTCTGCGCACAGAACAATATCATCTCCATACAATATGTTCCATGGTACTGCCTCCCTTATCTCTTCTATTAAAACGTCCATCACTATGTTAAAGATAAATTGGCTCAGAGCTGACGCTCGGTGTAATCCTACTCTCACCCCAAAACCCTCTGTCTCCCCAGCACTGCTCCTCACTCTAGTAAATACATTACGGTACATCTCTTGTATCAGTCGAACGTACTTCACTGGCACAGTCCTCTCCCTCAGACTTCTCCATACCTCTTGTCTTGGGACTCGGTCATAAGCCTTTTCAAGGTCAATGAATACCACATGCAGGTCTCTTTGCTTTTCCCGGAATTTCTCCATTAGTTGCCTCAGACAAAATACACCATCTGTTGTTCCTCTCCCCTTCATGAATCCTATCTGCTCTTTACCTATTTCTACTTCTTCTCCTAGTCTGGCATCTATCATCCTTTCCAGTATCTTCAAAGTGTGGGACATCAATTTAATACCTCTGTAATTCCCACACTCTTGGACATCACCTTTCCCTTTGAAGATTAGGATCAATATACTCCCACCCACGCCACTCATTTGGTATCTTTTCCTGCTCAAAAATCTTTACCATGAGATCGTACAGTATATCCACTCCTTCATCTCCTAATGCTTTCCATGGCTCCACAGGAATCATGTCTGGTCCAGTTGCCTTCCCATTCTTCATCTTCCTTCATTTTCTTCATTTAACAGCTGTTCAAAATATTCTTTCCTTCACTTTACAATGTCTTCCTCCTTTCTAAGTACTACACCATCTTGATCTTTTATTTGTTTGATGTGTGTAATACCTTTGGTGCTCTTATTTCTAGTCTTTGATAGCTTGATCATCTTGTTTAATCCTTCCTTTGTCCCCAGCTTGTTATACACACCATCATATGCCTTAGCTTTAGCTTGGGCTACTACCTTCTTCACCACCTTGTTTTTCTTTCTGAACCTCTCTCTGTCTTCCCCTGACTGCGACTCTCCCCATCTCTTCTTTGCCTCCTTCTTATCTTTTGCAACTTTCTCAATTTCTTCGCTCCACCACCAACTTTCCTTTTCTTCCCATATGATACAAGATGTCTCTCCTAGCAGCTCCTTTCCATGCTCTCTCATTACTGCTGCATTTCGTGTGCACCATTCTTGAACATCTTCAATTCCTCTATCAATATCCTCCAAAACCCTTGTCTTAAATTGTCTCATCTTATCTCCTTCCCTCACTAGTTTGTACCATTAAATTTTCCTTGTCCCTTTAGCTTTAGCTTTTCTTTCCCTTTTTGGGCCTAAGTCCATACATAGCAGTCTGTGTTGAGGGGCTACATGGTCACCTGGGATAACCTTGCAGTTCTTGACCTCCACCAGCTTTACCTTTTTATACAGGAAGTAGTCTATCTGGGAGTATCTTCCCCCACTCTTATAAGTTAATAGGTGTTCCCTTTTCTTCTTAGAGAATGTGTTTACTATTGCCATGTCAAATGACACAGCAAAGTCCACTACACTCTCTCCTTCTGGGTTTCTCTCTCCAATTCCATGGCCCCCATGCACCCGACCAATTGCCTCATTCTCACTTCCAACATGGCCATTCAAATCTGCCCCCACTATGACCATATCCTGTTCTTCCAGTTCTTGCCTTACTCCATCCATGTCAAGAAATTTCCTTTCTCCCTTTCTGAGCAACCAACTTGAGGTGCATATGCACTTATAATATTCAGAATCTCTCCTCCACAACACATCTTCAATCTGATGATACGGTCATTCTTTCTATGCACCTTTATCACGGCATTTATCAGCTCACCAGACAGTACTATACCAACTCCATTCCTACCTTGTTTATTTGCTCCGCTATAATATAGCTTATATCCATCACCCAACTCTTTAGCTTTATTTCCCTTCCATCATGTTCCATGCACACACAGGAATTAAATGCAGCCCATGATGGTGTAGCCTATCTATCACAATTTAACTTGACTGTGCCAAATTGAATAATGGATATATACAAAAGGCTCAAAGTTCAGGCAACATGTTTTCTCTTGATGGCATTGCTCTTGTCCATGTTATACAAATAATCTGTGACAACAGAGCTTTAAGTCAGATCATGTTTTATGGATTCAAACATATTTTGACATGAAAACTCATGTCTAAAACGTTTATCTCCTTAAATTACACAGGTATCAGAGATGTGGATTTTCATCTAGGCAGTAAGAGGTCTATCCTGAAATAGTATTGACACTGTATAATGACTTAGTGCGTATTGTCAGTTAGGTGGTATCTAATAGATGGTGTAAATGCAACTAACTTTATTTCATCAGACAGCAAGCTTTTATAACAATTGTTTCAATCATTAAAAGTAGGTCACAAAAATTAAAATATATTGATACAAGCAGATACAGGAATAAACAGGTTATCAGTACGAGGGGACAGTGATGATGATAAAAAGAAAATAGAAATACCAATACAGTGTATGAGCAGGTGTGATACACATGCAGTACATGTCTCCCCCCCAACCCCCGGAAAAAGATATACCTGCAAAAAAGGGTGTCCTGCTCTTAAGAGGCGAACTGTAGGTGGGTCATCTGGAAAGAGATATGCAGGTCTTAGGTTATCAATAGAGACCCAGTCTTCTTTGTCACGCATTTTGAGAAAGAATGCTTTCGGTATACGACTGATCACAAAGAAAGGGCCCATGTAAGGGATGTTAATGGGGGTTTGCTAGTGTTGTTTTGCAGGAAAAAAGAGCGTTGCCGATTGCAAATCTGCAGGTATATGTTGCTTAGCTTGGGGCTTGTAAGTCTGACAGCATGGAGTAAATTTTCCCACCACGAGACATAGGCGCTGGAGATTGTCATAGGAGGTTGTAGAAGGAAAAAATTGACAGGGAGGACTAACAAGTTGCCATAAACCAATTCAGCTGCCGAGACAGGGGTCATTCCCAGGAGGACCCAGGGAAGCTGGGAAAACCATTTAGAGTCCTTATAGTGAGATATCAAAGCTTCTTTGAGGGTACAGTGAAAATATTCAACAATAACGTTGGCAGTAGGATTGTATGCAGTTGTATGATGAAGGGTGATCCCCAGTAAATTTGCTAATGATGGCTATAATTAAGAGGTGAAAATGGTACCCCTCTTGAAAGTAATATGCTCAGGGATAACAAATCTCATTATCCATCCTGATAGTAAGACAGATTTACACAAGGTGGACATTGCAGTTTCCAAGAAAAGAGCTTCAGGGCAACAAGTGGAGCGGTTGATGATAGTAAAAAGGTAACGATGTCCTTGTGATGTGGGAAGAGGACCTATAACATCGATTTGAATATAGGCAATGAGCCGCTGAAGTTGAGAAAATGTGTCCTCTCCTGAATCCATGTGTCTATGTACTTTTGAGGTTTGGCATGAAGTTCAGGCAAGGATCCAATCCTTAGCACCCTTAGTAACGCCATGCCAAATGAATTTTTCTCCAGTAGCTGCGAGTAGAATGGAGCGAGGTATGTGAAAGGCCATGAATGATATCAAACACCTGTTGGAGCATGGGAGAAGATATCCATGGTCTAGGTCTACCAGTACTGACGTCACAGAGGAAGGTGGCGTTGGAGTCATTAAGAGGGACATCCTCCCAAAGCAGAGATGTGCAGGATGTACTACATGCTTACTACTCTGGATATTTTGGTTGGGCTGCTACCCAGGCGTTGTGATCCAATCCCAGGTGAATGGCGGCCAATGTGTGTCTTGATAGGGCATCGGCAATGGGATTCATTTTCCCAGGGACGTTCTGAAGGGTACAATTGTATCCAGCCATGGTGGAAATATGTCAACATCGATGAAGGGACCAGGTGTCAGAATATTAAGTGAAAGTGTTCAACAGAGGTATGTGGTGAGAAGTTGTTGACGGAAAAGTTCTGGGTACGATGTGAGGAGGTGGGCCTAGGCATCCATGGGTTCACTGATGTGGAGAGTGAGGTCTGAGGGGCCGGCGGGTTGCAACAAACTCTATTCCAACAGATCGGAAGCTTTTATAATAACAATTTCAGTGAAAGAAGAGCACAGAAACTCAAAGATATCAATACAAACAGATATAGGCATAAAAAGGTTATGAGTTCGAGGGGAGAGCGATAATGACATTATACAAACAGAAATACTGTTACAGTATATAAGGGTGTGTTATACACGCGTGGTCAAACATCTTCCCACTTTTAGTATTGTAGTATTTGCATGGTTAAAATTGTCAACGATTCCTATAATGAACATTCCAGAATCAAAGTGGTAGGCATCGGGACATTCCCCATAGCTGATGGTAAGGCCAATGCAATTGAATCCTATTATCAATGTAGAATTCTAGCATTTTTTTATGCATAGCTTGAGTGTTTATGATATGAAGAGGTGTTCTGTTCCTTCCATGATGCATATTGTAGTATAAGATCTAGTAAAGAGCTTCCATTCGTAACTCTTTGAGCTTGGAGAAAGTAGACAGACCATCATCTTCAACATAATCTTCATCAGGCAACCTAGAACAAAAACTAGTATCTTTTTTTAAGAATTCGGTGCTCTCATTGAGATATTATCATGGAGAAAAGCGAATTAATTGTCTCTGGAGACTCAAATTTTTTAATGGATGACGCATCAAATCCTAACACTTTGATATTTAATGAGTTACTAGAATCATATTGACTAGTGAATAATGTCAACTGTACAACTACTTTAACTGGGCATACGCTAGACTTAGTTCTAAGTCATGACATGAATAATATTGTATGTGATATAAAAGCCAAAGAGAAATTTAGTATCTCCTCAGTACACAAACTTATTACATTTAGTCTACCTCTACAGAAACATGCATTAGTAAAGAAAATAAACTTTAGACATAAATCAAATATTTTCTTATCGTATTTATTGAAGAAGTTACAAAAAAAAAAAAACATAAATGATGCTATCAACATTCCCTGTGATCATGATGACCAACGTCTGTTAGGAGCTAAGTGTGCTAACTGTCTTATGACCACTTATAATAAAGTGAGTAAAATTGAATATGATATCATGTGCCCACCAATGGAAAAGGCTGTAACAGTAAAAGACCAATCTCCTTGGTTTGATGGAGAAACTTTGGTAAAAAAGAGGGGAAAAAACGTAAAGAAAGAAAATGGTATAGGTTAAGAACTAAAAGTACTTGGGTAAGATACAAAACTGGTGCGTGTCAATATAACTACCTACTAAGAAGGAAAAAAAAGTTAACAGTATAAGAGAAAGATCCTCAAAGCCGTAACAGACACAAATGAGTTATATCGTCTCCTGGGTGGTGTAATGGGAAATGTAAAAGAAAAGAAGCTACGTGATGAATACAGTGATCAGGAACTAACAAATAATATTTTTTTTATTCTTTAAAAACAGAAGTGGAAATGTAACCAAGTTATTTGTAAATACTCAACATCAGATTAATAATACACCAGGCACACAGACAAAATTAATACGATTTAACAACATAGCACGAGATGACATCACACAGAATGATCAAAAAAAAAAAAAAAAAAAAAATGCGCCATCGATCCTATGCCAATATCTGAAGTAATTGGAGACTGAGACTTTTCTAGTCTAGCCGGAATAATAATATGAATAGCAAATGCAAGCATTGACGAATGTAAGTTTCCTAAATCTGAGAAAATGTCTATGGTCACAACAGATCTGAAAAATGCCCTGGACTACCGGGAATTGAGCTCATATAGACCTATTTCAAATCTATCCTTTGTCTCAAAAGTGCTTCAATATGTAATTCTTGAACAACTAGTCAGCCACTTAGAAGTAATAGAAGCTTTGCCTGATAACTAATCTGCTTACAGAAAACTATACTCTACGGAGACAGCCATCTGCTCTGTTGTAAATGAAATTCTAGAAATGATGGATGAAAATAAATGTGGTATCTTAATACTGTTTGATCTCAGTGCTGCTTTTGATACAGCTGCGCATAAACTGCTACTAAATGATCTATGGTCCATTGGCGTTGAAGATCAAGCCTTCGAATTCCTAAAAGACTACTTAGTTGGTAGAAACTCTTATTCATCATATGAATCCTTAAACAGAGGGGTACCCAAGGGAAGGTTACTGGGCCTAATTTTATTCTGCATCTATACTATTCGTTTATCGAAATTGCTACAAAGGCATGGCGTGAAGTTTAAACTATCTGCAGATGACACACAGTTTTACTTCTCCATAAATGATATACATAACGCTGCTGAAACTCTAAACCGAATCCTTGATAGTGTTAGAGAATGGATGGTATTTGAACAACTAAAATTAAATGAAAACAAAATTTAATCCACGGTGGTGGGCGAGAAAATCAGCATGAGAAACTTATGCGATATTCCAATGAAAATAAATAATGACTCGGTGCCGATATCTAGTAAAGTTCGAGATCTAGGTGTATTTCCTGACTGTAACCTGTCTTTAAATGCCCAAATAAATAATGTAATGAAAACTGCTTGTTATTATCTAAGAAATATTGCGTTTATAAAAAAGTACGTGGACAAAAATTCTGTAAAGAAACTTGTGATAAACTGTGTCATTACCTGGATTGACTACTGCAACTCTATCTATTACAATTTACCAAAAGTGCAAGTTAAGAAATTACAAAATATAATAAACATAGGAGCAAGACTGATAAAAGGTGTCCCACCTAGAGAACGGATCACCCCTATACTAATTGATTTACACTGGCTGCCGATTAAAGCGAAAATTTAATTTAAAATATGATTAATAACCAAGCAAGTTATCAGAATCGGGCGTTCAAAATACTTAAGAGAACTGCTACATATTGCGCAACCAACAAATCATGTCGA
>NC_090747.1:2955375-2960375 GCF_036898095.1 Palaemon carinicauda | reverse complement strand
TTATTGTATATTAGTATGTTTCAAAGAAAATGTTTTCGATGGTGGGATGTTCCACTGAGAAGATTTTTCAGATATTCAGAGACGTTCAACGAACATTGATATTCTAATTATCCCTCCACTGCAACACAATCCAGGAAGCTCATTCTTACATTTCTGAGCATCACAGTGATTACATTGTTGTGTCATTAAGCCAATTTGCATTATGTCTTCAGTTTCATAGGGGTATCTTGGATCATTAGTGAAGACACTAATACACCATTGACCATGCTTAAAAGGACATGCTCTTGCTTTTGCATGCATAACTCTATCAGTATGGCGACTATTCTCAGCTCCTTTCTATGTTTCTTGGTTTCGATGGACAATCATGCTTTGTTAGTTGTCCTGAAGACAAGGCATTCTTTGATTTCTTGATTCCTGATTTCTTATAGCTGCTATTTTTTTCTTAAAATTATTTTCAAGGCGAGAATTTCTTTAGTCTTCATCCTGTGCTTCACATCTAATGGCCATTCTGTTCACATTAGTGTTCCTTCTTTAATTCATCTGGTTTTCGTCTTCTGATTCATGTCTAGCTGTCATTCTGCTTGCATTGGTGTTCCTGCTGAAATTCATCTGATCTTCATCTTTGGCTTCACGTCTAGCTGTTATTCTGCATGTATTAGTGTTTCTTCTCAAATTTATCTGCTCGTTGTCTTCTCCCTCACATGTAGCCTACTATTCTGCTTGCATTAGTGTTCCTTCTTAAATCTATCTGCTCTTTAATTCTTGTTTTATGGGTGCCTGCCATTCTTTTTTTTATTTTTTTTTTCTTAGAGATTGCATGGCCCTTATTGCCAGACACGGGCTCTTGCAAACTTGCAGCCCTTAGGTTTTTTAGGTGGTAGGTGATTTAGGTTGGCGGATGATCTGCAACTTTTACGAGTATGATGTGGTATAAGGATGATAATAAGCAAGGATTCCTTTGCTTATTTTAGAGGCACCCCCCTCCTCCTTTTGGAAAAGGAAGAAGGTAATGGAGAGGAGGAGAGACCACTAGCTCTTGTTATTTAGATGGAAAGAAAGAGGTACAGCAGTAAGTTCCTATGAGTAGAAAAGCTAGGGGAGGAGATGGAAAAGGTTCAAATTCAAGATACTGTAATAGGAGAAGTGAAAAACTTCTTTAGTAGCTTAAGCTCAAGTTATTAGAATGAGCAATAGTATGAAGTTTCAGCTGATTGGGAGAGAGCCAAAAAAGATAATTTAGTTAGCTAACGTGAGTATTACAGTCAGGGTGAAATGAGCATTCCTGTACCTGAAAATACTAGTGCAAGAATAAAAAATAATATTCTACTTATTCATTATAGTCATTAAGACGTCTATCTGCTGTTTGGTTGAGAGGGATTCCTGAAGTTAAAAGGATATAAGGAAGGAGAGCTAAAAAGAGGTTAAGGGATTAATTAGATTTCAAACTAGTGTTGATACTACGTTTATATCGGGCGGAGGGTAGCTGCGGCAACTACCACTATCACAGCTTTGTGGTCGACAGATTAAACTGTGTGGCAATTTGCCACAACTGCCTCGCTGATTGGGTTGGTAATCTTCATCATCATCATCATCATCAACAATCCAAATACACAAGCCAGGTCATCAATGGTTAAGCAATCGAATAGCGCAGTCTAAATACAATCTTTTATTACAGTCCTGGTCAGGGACAATAAATCCAGTTTCAAAAAATAACTATCCAAAGGAGGAAACACGGCCTGCCAAAATAAAAAAGAAAAAACACCTTACGAACACTCCTAGCTAACTAAAACTATCGCACTATAATCAAAGATAAATAATAAATTGTTCCTATCATTCACAATCACGACAAGCAAAGATAAACAAAAATTGTACTTACTTTTGAAATATATAAACGCTTCCACGCTGGTACGAAAAAATGATATAAAATAGTAATTCCAGCACTCAAAAACGCAACTGCCTCAAGCTACAGTCAAATCAAAAATAAGCATTCACCTAAGACATTTACCACTGCCGTAACCTAACTAAAAACATAAACAAAAAATCTCATTTATACCAACAGTCTTTCTCACAACAAAACAATCGATACACTAACCTACCCCTATCTCTCTCCCTCTCTCTCTCTCTCTCTCTCCTCTCTCTCTCTCTATTTGGCAAAAAAAATAGAAATCAATCCTCCACAAGGTAACTCTAGCTTCTCTGTTCTGCTTGTAGTTCAGAGTCCAGGCCAGTCGACATCCTTTCAACTCTTTTTCAACAAGTATGAAGAGGAGGGCTGGGGAGATGGCTAGCTCAAATGCTTTCCCCAGGAGGAGAAAGACAAACAAAGGCTTTTTTGTTGTTGATTGTTGTGAGAACATCAGTTATACATTCTTGAGTGTCTATGCCTTTCCTCTGGGCATACAGGCAGTGATGTAGTGGGCCTATTTTACAATGAAGTCTGTTGAGTATCATTCGGTCAGCTACTTTCTTGGTGCAGCTCATTAAAGGTTTGGTTCAGTAGGTGTCTGGTTCTTTTGGTTTTGGGATGTTTTTTTATTTTATTTTTTTTTTTTTTTTTTTTTTTTTTGATTCCATGTTATTGGGCGTAGTCTTCTAGTGTGTGTCCTGTTGATTAAGTGCAAGTACACCCAACTTTGCGGGCTTCTAATATTCCTTAGTATACTGTATGAGATTAAGTCGGCTCCATGGGCAGTGTCCTTTCTGCCTTTGGCAAGGGCTGTATGGAGTCTCATGGTGTAGGGATTGTTGGTTTGATATCTCGTGGTGCAGGTGGCTTCTATAATGTTATTCCTGATTGGGGAGTAGTGTTCTTGGCCTGTTTATGGTTTGAAGAGGAAGATTTCCGCTTTTGGCTTGGTCAGCAAAGTTGTTTGTTGCAGTTTTGTTTATGTTAATGGGTCCTGATGGGTGACTCTGGGTGTACTGTATTTCCAAGAGATTTTGTTGAAACCACCCTATATCTTAGCTAGATATATGGTAAAATTGATTTTGTGGCACCGTGAGTACCATATCCACTTCCAGTGTTACCTGTAAGGAATGTTTGGTGATTTCATCGAGTAGATCATGAAGTTCATCAGTTTTGTATCTTCTGAAAAGCTTTCTGGTTCGGTTTATTCTTACATTCATTTCCTTGATACGGCTGTTGTAGTACCAGGCCTCTGCATGCTTTATTTCAGAATATTTTTCTGAGGCATGGATATGCTGGCGGGCAGCAACTAGTTTTTTATTGAAGTCAAGTGATAGGGTGGAGATATCATTTTGAGTGTTCTTGATATATTCTCGAGCCCTTTCGGACATAGCTTTCTCGAAGCTTGCGCAGTTTGCAAGGTCCTGGTTTCACCTTTTAGGAGGTAGAGGTGGAGCAGGGTATTTCTCCAATTCGAGGTCAATATCTATGGCAAGGTGATCGATAACTTGTTAGCATATGATGCAGCTGAGATTGAGCATTCCCTTTGGATGGTGCTTGACAGGAAGAAGACCGCCCCTTAAATGGGTAGCTTCTGACACATTGTTAGGCAATTATACTTCATAATATTCTTGCTGTAAGGCATGCAAGTGTCTGCCTGTCTGGTTTGTTGCTGATGTTGAGTTCAGAGACGTGTGGTGAACGTTAAAGTCGCCTGCGAAGATTGTGTCATCCTCAGAGGCGGCGGTAAAGAGCCCCTCTGCATTGTTGCTTTTGGTTGGAGATTTGTAGACATTGCCATACCTAGTTGCATAAGTTTTTTCTTGTTTTTCATTCTTTGTGACGTCTAGCTGCCATCTTTCTTGCACAACCTCCGCCCCGTGAATTCATTTGCTCTTGTGTTTCCCGCTATGTTTGTCCTTTTCACCGAATTCCCTTTATCAGATTTACCGAAGGAGAACCTAATTTTAGATGGAATCATCTTGTAAAAAACTAAAAAAAAAAAAATATAAAAATGACACAAGACCCAATCATTAAATATTCTGTAGAAATTCTTTTCAGGTATCACCATTTTATGGAAAACTGAAAAAAAAAAATACAAAACCCTTAATTATTAAATATTCTGTGAATTTTGGTACATTTTTATCACAAGGAAAAAAATATTCATTGTATACTTTGTGTGTGCTGGAGGGAGGCCGGGGGTGTGGCAACACCAAAAGACCCCTTTTTCAGGACAAATTTCCCTATTAATATACCCCATTTAATCTCTTATGTTCATTCAATCTCTATGTCGAGATTCATTGCAAATGGTTCATTATTATTGAATTCAGTTTTACGGCGTTTGTAATTATGGGGCCCATAGACCCACAAGGTGGTTCTTGATCAAAATAAAAATTGCGACTTTAGATTTATCGATTGTTCAGTAATTATCCTTAAAAAGTTGAAGCCTATGATGACCACCCTGTCTGATTTCGCCCGATTTCATGGAATACAGTTTTAGGGGGATCTTTGATTTTGGAACCCGTATTATATATATATATATATATATATTAATAAACTTACGTTAATAGGCAAAAGAAAAACATTAAGGACAGAATAAGATACCTTTATTATTTTGAATAGTTGCACATATCTGTTTCTCTATAGTATGGGCATCAATAATTGTACATAAACAACATATCCTGTATACAGTAACTCAAATAAAGACTATAACGAACAGACTGACATAATAGATGCGCAGCGGGGTGCACTGCGCATCTACAACAAACCAAATATGTTTATCTTTTGCCTTAACTTCAATTCAATAAACTTACGTTAATAGGCAAAAGAAAAACATTAATGACAAAATAAGATACTTGTATTATTTTTAATAGTTGCATATAATAGTAAGTTATTTAAAGATTCAAACTAAGAAGTAGAGTTTTTAACAGATAATGAATCATCAGTAAAATTCCTTGGAACATGGCTATGCACATAATGTTCAAAAAATACTGTACTGGTTTTCCATTTACCTACTTTTTGTACCATATTAGTATCAAATCCTGCTGAGATAGCTTTGGTAGCACCTGAGGATAGGAAACTTTTTGCTGAGTAA
>NC_090747.1:2930375-2950375 GCF_036898095.1 Palaemon carinicauda | reverse complement strand
ATATCAAAGCCTTTGTTAGGCCAGTCCATGACCAGAATTTCAGGGTGCCTCCTGAATCACTTGGTCACAAAGTGGGCTGTGTGTATATGGCTATTATCATGGACAAATATGATGGGCTCGCCGTCGGGGATTGCCATGGCTCTTACTGTTGGCAGCATCACATCATCAAGAATAAATATATATTTCCTGGTGCTGAAATTGCCACTAATTCTTACCAATTCCCCTGGGCCATAACTCGACATCCATCCCCAGTAACTAACTCCCAACCTTCCCACTCCTGGCTCTCTCCTGAATACTGTTTGGATCATTTCTTGTGCCGATGCGACGCCAGACTTTCCTTGCTCTACCTTTAACTGACGTGAAATAAATTTCATCGCTAAAGATCTAATTTTTCCAAAATTCAAAATCTTCAACTAGATGTTGCAGAGCAAAGCCGACGGGTGTCACGGTGCCATTCCTCAAGCTGTTCTTTGACAGCTGAAACATGACAGCTGATCGAGTGCTCCCTCAGTCGACATCTAGTTGCCTGTTCAGTATACAGGATATGAAGTTCTTTTGTAATAGCTAAAGATACTTTTATGGGGCTAGCTATGGATATTGCCAGGATTTGTTGGTCATGTTGTGGTGTTGTTACGCGAGCTCGTCCTATCCTTAGTCTATTTGCTAATGTTCCTTCTTCCCGCCAACTTAATATTCACCTCTGGACTGTGCAAATTGAGACTCCAATGCTGATAGCAATATCTCAGGTTGGAACACCACACTCCCACTCACCAACGATACGGCCCCTTTGAGTTATACTCTTAACAGAGTTGTCTTCGTTTTCTACTGCCATCTCTACAAATATTGTCATATGTATGAATATTTTATATGGATTATAGAGCAAAATGTCATATATTATAACAATTATTCCAAACAAACAATATAGATAAACAAAACCACTGCAACTGGAACTAATAATCCTTTTTACCAATGAGTAATCTTACACAATAGCTGAAAACACTTGGCTGTTAAGACCACTGGTTTTTGGATTGCCTATCGTTCTTGGCTGTGTCACCTCGTGAGCCAGGACAAACTCCCTAGCCTCAAAATTATCGTTCAGAATTTACACGATGATATAAAAAACGTTAGAACGATATATGCCCGTTTTCATGGCGAATCGGAATCATTGATATTAATTGTTATCAATAATGGTATGACCATCATCATCATCATCACTTCATAAATGTTAATAAGTAAACCTCGTCTAGCCATATATTACGATCACCAAATTACCACCTCTCCACCATGATCTTTAACCCCCACCTGGTTATAACCTTCTACCCCCATCCCCACATGTTTGAGGTTTAAAGGTCTCATAGTTATGATGAGATCGTTCAGGTGGAAGATTTTTGGAATATGAAAAACCAAATACTAAAGTAACAATATTTATTACATTTTGCTTTCCAGTTGTTTACAATTATTTCAAAACTATAAGTCACGAAGTAAATTTGAAAAAAGACTGATTGAACAGATATCGAGAATAATGAATTTTCTGAAGAGCTTGCCTGGGGAACACCTATAAGGTATTGGACATCAGGTAATGGAAAAAAATCGTAATAATACGAAGAGTCAATGCTAAGGAAATATTTCTTTTTTCCTTGGGAAGGATAAAGCTAGCTTGACTCGGACCTTAAAGCATTGAGCAATCGTCACCAGGGAATTGGGTTCGCTTGGAAGTGGGTGACTTGCCCAGATAATTTGATTGATTGATTGATTGATTAGGAGTTTTCTGGCATCGTGACATCTAAGGTTATTGACGCCGGCAGATAATTATAATAAACAATGTGTTAGTAATATAATCTTTTATACCCTATATCCTATATAGCACACCATCTCTATAATAGTGCACCAGTGAACACTTTTATTGCATGTCATTTCACATACTTTATTTTCACAAATCACTTCTGAAACAATATAAATTATATTAACTGATGATACATTTTAAATCTCCAACCTTAAACTAATGTAATTGATATAGTAAATAATACTACATGAGCCAAGGAGCCCGTTACAAAAGCTGACCCCAGCCACATTAAGCTACTTGGCTCATGATCGAAATCTAAGGAACACACTGAAATCAACAACTAAACCTTTAAACTTCATTACCTTCGAAATTTTGAACCAATGCAATTTATTATTAATTGGTGACCCAGTAGGTGCTATTTGAAACGATACATCATCAGCGCCTACATATACTGTGTTACGATTGTATGTGGGTTTGGAGAGAGAGAGAGAGAGAGAGAGAGAGAGAGAGAGAGAGAGAGAGAGAGCGGGGGGAACTGCTTAAGAAAATGCAAACGAATGATATTTCCGTGTGATGAATATTAATATGAATAGTCAGTTCTAGCAATATTCATGAAAATTTTACATAGAAATATGATAGGAAAATTCAAAGGAAAAGTTATGATAAAATAGCTTGATGAATTAGTTTCGAAATAATATTAGATTACATTTCTTGAAAGAATGAGAAAGTTCTCTCGCTTTTCATATATATTTCATTCATCATCGGAATTCTTTGAGTGGTATCGGCAATTTCCCTCCTCCTCGCATTCAAATCATCCTAACGATGTCTCGATTGCTTAGCGTCGGCCACCTTTCAGGACAAGAAGGGCATGATCGCTCCAAGTCAGTTCTGGCCAGGCGACACCGGTTTTGTTGCTGGGTGTGTACGTCACTCATATAAATTGATGGATGTCCGGGTGTTTGAGAGAGATTTCCATTTCACCTCTTTAAGAACGACAGGTGTCTGGGAGTGCGAGACCAGTCGAATATTGAACTACCTAACTCTGCTGTAGTAATTGTTAACTTTTACGAGTATGTTATTGATATGTTTTCTTTTTTTCACGTAGATATATATTACAGAGGTTCTGCTGTTTCCTTCTCTTCTGCCCTGTTTTTTTCTCTCGCCTTTCTACTTGTAGTCAGGGTGAATTAGATGGGATGGTGGATCAGTCCAGAAATAATTAGCAACAAGAAGTATTTTATGACAGTGGTTGGAGAATGTTGTATCATACCATAAAAAATCTTAATTTTTTTTCCAAAGACTTATTAAAAAAAAATGCTAAGATGTATGATTTTTCCCTTTTTCAAAATTGGATTAAATTGGCACTGCTAGTCTTCTGTTATAAAGCTTCACTCTCTGAAAAAGGATTGTTCATTAAACTATTCCATTGGAAGAATAATTTGATTTGCACAGGCTCACATTGTTAGCAGTTGTCTGTGTTATTTAGACCATTATACCAAATGCTAGGATCTTTAAGGGTCATTCCACACTACATACACCTACCCTAGAAATAATTTTTGATATCCTGAAATTCAATTATCTAACGCCATGATCGGAATTAATGGGACTTGAGCCCGGTTGTGCCAAGCAGTACACAGAAATTAAATCCCATTGTTAGTAATATTGATAGTAATGGCAAATGACTTTGCAGGCATGGTAAAATGATGTATTTTTGGGGATTAATTTAATAAACTAAACATGTAAGAGTCAAGCTCTTAGGAGGAATGAATTGTATAGGCTGAGGATTGGCCATAGTCAGCCAAAGCACTAATATCTTCGTTTTTTTTTCTTCTTTTGAGCGATATTCATGCACAGTTTAAGAGTACTTCAAGTTTTGCTTATTGTAATTTTTACTTCTTTGCTTCCTTTATCATTCAGTTGAATTTATAGCTATTATTATTATTATTATTATTATTATTATTATTATTATTATTATTATTATTATTATTGCAGTTGTTGTCAATTACTTATCTTTTCAAAGTATTTGGTATAAATTTTCACCAACACATTTCAGTTATGTTTAATTAATGATAATTTTTACTTATCCTCTTTTTTTTCAAATACTTTGGTATTCATTATTTGATGCTTTTACTGATAGTGGAGAAGATATCAGAAAATTTTCCGGAGAATCTTCCATTTCCGGAACCAGACACCAAAATTAGCACAGACTCGTCGGGGATTGCTCTTTTTAATAAAAAGGATGCCATTGAATTTACAGAAATATTGCATTTCGCAATAAGATCGCAAAGACTTGCCCTATCTGAATGCTCTTGATGTTAATCATACATTTTTTTTGTTTTACTGCGTAGAATCCGAATTTAGAAATATGTACTTACCCATTGACTTCCTCATAGCAGTAGAGCAATGTCAACACTCAATCAGGACACGCTGGATGGCACCCCTGTTGTGAACCTCAGTATGGGGCTCAGTATCAGCCGAATGATTATTTAGTGTGCCTAAATCATTATTTTAGCGTCCCAGATACTGTCTAATAAGCCCTGGATCAATTAGCAACCATATATTACCGGTTGTACCAGCGCAGGAGAGCCGAGCTAAGATTAACAGATCTATAGCCCTTTGCATGTAGTGTCTTGGTTGCTGAACAGACTGCAAAGGACTTGAACGATACTGTATGAACGATCAAGCTAGGTGTAAGTCATTTATATTTATTCTCGAACCTAGTCGTATCTCATACCTTATTCTAAATGATTGAGATCAAGGTGGTAAAAGGATAAATCCTCGGCTTCGATTCACGGAATAAAGATAATTACCATAGTATGATACCTTGAATGCCATTCACCAAGATGGCAAGTAACAGACCCAGGGCTGTAAATTCCAGACTGACTGAAGCAATTGTTGTCCTTGCCAGAAGAAGAAGAGTGAAGAGCTCAAATCACCATGTGCATAACAACCACAAAAACATAATGGCTACACTATGTGACTAATATTTCCCTCTTCCATGCAATAAATGAGATGCTTTTTGTTCTGGGTCCATCACTGTCATCAAGGCAGGCGGGAGTGCAGTGGGCATGACTAAAGACCTATCAGTACTGAGAGGGTGGATGGTAGCTGGTCCTGAAGTCAGCCACTTGGGTACACAGTACGAGGCAAGAAGTGGGATCAAAGGGGTTCTAAACACACCATCCAGCATGACAAAACAATACGAGCACAGTTTTCCTTGAGAAAATATAAAAGCTCTCACAAGGCATGCAAGATGTGAGCAATCTTCTCCAGGCTGAGAGTTGAGACCTGCTTTCACTTGATGCAAAGAACATTGCTCTCTGAAGTGTTTTCAGAGCTGGTTAGCGCACACTTTGAGAAAGGAAATGTCAATTTCCAGGAGTTTATTAAGAGACGGGGAAGAAAAGAAGAATCCACCATCTATGAACAAATCAAAAGGAACAGTGTTGAGTTTTTACTACAGGTATCAGTATCTGTTGACTCTTCAAAGCAAACAATCGTGTGTTGTCGAAGCTGTTCATATCATGCCAGGGCAGAGAGTATGACGTGAAGGAGTTCTTCCGTCATGAGAACCAATCACAGACTTCTTCCCGCCAATGATAGCAGAAAGCTCCACACATGTCAAAAATCCCACCTCATTACTATTCTTGAGAGCCAACTTACAACCCTGGTGTAGCATTAGTGGGTGATTGGCCCTCATGAAGTTCAAAAACTTTTGAAGAGTAAGCAATGCTCGATGTACTTCTTACAATACAACCACACTCTACCAAATACAAGAGAGCAGACATTGTTTTTTTATTTTTACTGGCCATTTAGTATGAAAACTGAAACTAGATCAAAACGAGGATGTGGGGTGAGACTCAGGGTGACAAGGAAAGGAAAAATTCCCTTAAACTTGTGCTAGACTAAGAAAAGATAATTTGGACAAAGTTTCCACCCATTGCAGAGAGTTGCCGGTAGCAGACTAATTGTAGGTGCAAGTCGGAATGCTGCAGTCGACGAGAATGCTACTGTTTTGGTCTGACCTACACAGCACTGAGCGGCTACAGATACGAGGTTTAGAGTGTACTATTTCAGGCAGCAAGATGAATAATATGTGGCAAATAAGCCTAGTATTACTACCTATATGTACAGTATACAGCTACACAACCGAAGAAGGAAACAAAGAGTTAACTCATTTTTATAACCAAGCGTTCATTTTCATAATCGTTTCCCGTTCGCAATAGTAGACAAGCAATCATTAGCGAATGCTTATCATCTTGGGAGTCTGTGCGTGAGGAAAATATTTGTAATAGATTGCTTGACATTATTCCCAGGAGGATAAAAAACTATATATATATATATATATATATATATATATATATATATATATATATATATATATATATATATATATATATATATAGTTTGCCTAAGTATATTATACCAAAAAAATAATGACGTCTTTTAAAAGATGAAATTGTTTTTATTCTAATTGTTTTACCGGAATTTGCGTGTTTTATTATTCACATAGGCCTATGTACTACAAAGAATTATACATATGTTTTAATGAATTATTATTGTCTACCATTAACTTGAACCATAATATTTGTATTATCAGTCTTAATCATTGTCTATTAACTGGTTCATGAATGTCTTTAGAAAGTTTCGTCTTTTGAGATATACTGAGGATTTAGTTAGACCCAACTTGTGAAGGTTTGACTGCTCAGTTTGCCCCTCCTAGCCTTACTGTTATATGTGACTTGAAGTTCGCACTTCTGATTTTATAATTCTTATTAAGCTTATAGGCCTAAAAATAACATGAAGAAGAGACTGTGGAGAAATCGTAACTTTATGCCCAGATAGACACCTTTATTAAGTTATGAGATTTGATGCAAATATTTATTGTTGCCATCTGACATATAGCCATGCCCTAGTATGTTATAAAGCCAAGACTACAGACCCTTATTATTATTATTATTATTATTATTATTATTATTATTATTATTAGTATTATTATTATTATTATTATTATTCGAGATACGTTTCTATTGTAGAATCTGCACATTACAGCTTTGGGTTAATATGTCTGACCCTATTACAGACTTCCATTCGTGAAGTAAAATTAAATAATAGAGGTAGAATTAATTATAGTTTTAATAGCAAATATAACACACTACCTCGCTTATTTATTTATCATTATTTCTTCTCCCTGAATAAACCCCACGAGAGATTGCACCTTCAGTATATAGGCAGCTTTGACTATAACCCGAAATTTGGCTTATAATGATTTATTGCAAGTTTCGAAACCACGACCCCAACTAACTTTTGCTTTATACACAAAACGACACAAGCAAAATTAAATAATAACTTTGAATTCATAACCCAAATGCATAAATTGTTATTATTAGACAACAGGACTAAGCTTGAATTATTTTCCCTCTTGACGCCCTCTTTCCCACTCAGTTCCAGGAATCACAGTATTTAGAGGGATTCGGGCTACATTACCGTATTTATGTTTTGTTCTGAAATATTTTAGCACGATTTTTTTAACGATCCAATATTTTTCTATGATTGAATTTTTCATAGCAGTTGATCACCGTTGTTTCATACATACACATATCTCCTAGTGAAATATAAGGTTTATTACTAAGTTGCAACTTACGGACAACGCTTGCCCAATGCAAAAATAAATAATTATAAGAGAGAGAGAGAGAGAGAGAGAGAGAGAGAGAGAGAGAGAGAGAGAGAGAGAGAGAGAGAGAGAGAGAGAAGGAAGAGGAAAATTCAACAGCAGACCAAAGAAAGCCTATTGCTGTTTTGCTGGATAACCGGGGGACGTCAGTGGCAGGATACTATCTTTCTATCCAGCCTGTCTAGGAACCCCAAACCGAGAGGTAGTCCTGAATCGGAAGACACCCAAGAGGAAGGATCCTCAACAGAGTCGATTTCTTAGGGCTTGACCCGACCCAGGACTCTCGGAAATCCCGAGTCTCTTTACTTTAGGTTATCCAGGACGATACAGATATCACTGCCATTACTTGTCGGAAAATATTCTCTATTTAAGAAGACTCAAAAATTTTATGCAAAGTTTATAGATTTGTTGAAAAATTCATAATTTCTTACAAAGGTTAATAATTAGGAATCTAGTTGCTTTTAACAATAATCATCATTATAGTTATTTATGAATTTTTGATATTTTTTTTTTTAGCAAATAAATCAGTAGTTTTATGGCCGAGGGTAGGCACCCGCTGATGCTATTGCCAGAGTTATTGGGTACTGTGACGACCGCAAAATAGTACTATATTAGATTCCTCTCTGGTTAAAGCTCATTTTTCCTTTGCTTAATTTTCGAGTCAACATAATATGAATCTCTCTATTAACTTTTAAAGGACAAAATTGAATAATACTATTTCTATTTTGATATGATTTCAAATGAATAGTTTATTTATAAAATCATTTATAAAAATTCTGTGTTTAGGTCCTGTACAAAAGAGGAAAATAAAATAAATATATGGAGAGAGTTAACCCGAGCGGCCGACCCTGCTATACAATGGGAATAATGAGGTTGAAAGATGCAGACAGTTACTTGAATAGCTAAACCCATCTATAGTCGATCCTTTTTAATGAGAGCATAGCTGTTAGGAACCTTGTTTTCAATTACGGCTCAGCAATAGCTTATTTGGAAGCAGCGGGTTCTCTGGTGTTCCAATAAGTATAAAACGATTGAAACATATCTACAAATACAATATGAAGTACATCTTCCAGGGGTCGGAAATTTATTCTGAACACTGTGTCACTGAGATGTGCTTTAAAGATGAAATACTTTTCACCCCCAACTTCAGTACTCCATATTTGTTAGTCCTATTAATATTTCCATCCCCTAACTTGAATATCAAACCTAGAATATCCATCGAACAGTCACAAATAATTTCAAAGATTTCACTATAACTGTTATTTGTTCGTAATTATAACTGTCTAAAGTCCAAAAAATATTTATACACCATGTTAGATACAATTCTTTGGACACTTCTGTTTTGCAAAATGTGTGAAGCAGGGCTGCCGAAACGTGGAATTTACGTCATCGATACGGCTCATCTACTCCACATCTTGATCAAGTGTGGAGTGTGGAATCCGAGTGTTAATAAATTCCACACTTTGTAAAGAGATGATGTATGTCGATTAAAATGTAATAAAAAAGTAATAAATAATTAATATGAGTGTTTTATCATTTATTTTCCCCGTGATATCTTAAAAAAAATTACAATAATGTTAAAGTCTATGAAAGTGTGGATGCTATGGGGCTAGGGGGCTCAGGGGAGTTCAGCGTTTGATGTTGCCGACTCACTGAAAGACTGATTCTTGAATCAGTGTTGAGGTAATTAATTACAATTGCCGCACAAAAGTTACCTTTTGACGAATTGATTCGTCAGCTCAAGAAAAATCTAAAAGTTTATTCTTTTTCATGTGAGTATCTTTTTGCAATTTCTGTAGACAAAATACTGTGAGGATTATATGAAATAGGCTTACCTACTCATACTGTCGTTTCATAACTTTAAATTTCTTCTATGAATGCATTTTTATGGTTTGCACTATACAAAGCTCTGTAATAATGTAAAAAGTGATGTTGGTGTAAAATTAATTTCATCACATCACTACTACGATATTTTAAAATGGACGAATTATAATATTTCTTTTTTTCTGTAAATGGCTAAAAATCTTCGCCTAAAATACAATATAGCATAGTCTATTCGATGTTCCTAATCTATGTTCGTACTTCCATTGTTCATTTTAATTGCTATGAATAATTTTATATAGTTATAAAATTGAGTTATGTCATTGTAATGTCACTTTTATGATAATCTATCTATAGTAACGGCATCATATAATGTAGGGGTTTAAAAATACAGTAGTTACTTCCTTAGTAAACTTATAAGCCAAAGGCTTTTAGCTTACGGTATGCCTAGGCCTAATCTATATCGGTTTTTCCTTTATCAATGGTCATAGTTTTCACTATATTTGTATGGTTATGATGTCATGCTATAAAATTTTCTCTAAAGGAACAGCATTCCTCAATTCAGTGGTAATTATTCCCTTACATAGACTTATATGGCTGAGTTTTAGCCTACGATACATCATAGGCCCATTCCTCGTTGTTGTAAAAACGATGCTGATTCCATCATAATATTTTCGCTAGGAAGATGTAATCATAATGCCTTATATCACTGATCTTAATACTGTGAAAGAAATGTAGCAGACCCAGGAACTTATTGCTCGTATTTACTGTCTTTAAATGTAAGCTACATGCCACTGTATTCACTTGTGTTCTTTAAAGGCTGCCAAAACTCTAACCCGTCATAGAAATTTGGAACTAGGTTCACGATTTGAAGTCAAATATGTATGTATATTATCTGTTGAATTTTAATTAGGTTCCCTCTTTATTCTTATTTTACATATGCCGTCACATCTCAATGAAACATTGCTTACAGCTAGATATGCCTGGTAAGCGGAAGTTCAGAGAAGCATGGATACAGCCAGATTTTCATCCATGGTTGAAACAGGTTGAAGGAGACCCAGAGAGGGCTTTCTGCACTGCCTGCCAAAAAGCATTTAATGCCGAATTAACATCAATCAAAAGGCATAGCATCAGTAAAATTCATCTTCAAAAGGAACGCGAGCTTGATCTTGGGCAGAATGAGCTGGAAGAAAACATAAATGAAAAAACACCCCATGGTGTAGTAATGGCTACCATTCTATTTGCGTGTTTCATTGCAGAACATAACTTGCCTTTCACTACTGCTGACAATTTGGTGGATTTGATGAAAAGGATGTTCCCAGACTCAGCCATAGCTCAAAGTTTATCCATGAAACGTACAAAGTGTACGGATGTTATCAAAACCATGGGGAGGACCGTGACAAACAGCCTAGCAAAAAAGTTGAGGACCAGCAAATTTTCTGTCATCATGGATGAGTCAACGGATGTGAGCACATTTAAGTCCTGTGCTGTAATTGTTAGGTTTTATGATTCCTCTGTGCAGAAAATCACCCCTGCTATGCTAGACCTTGTTAATTTATATGACTCAGACAATAATGCCCAAGGGTCTACTGGACAAAATTTATATTCCCTACTGATAAATACATTAACAAAGTATGACATCCCCCTTAGTAATTTCATAGGGTTTGCAGCTGATGGTGCTTCTAATATCATGGGCGAGCATAATTCCCTATGTAGCAGACTTAAACACTTATTGCCTGGACTTACTGTCTTTAAATGTATATGCCATTCTATTCACTTGTGTTCTTCAGAGGCTGCCAAAACTCTACCCCGTCACTGTGAGGATTTGCTTCGCAGTATATATACATTTTTTGCCCATAGTTCAAAAAGGCAGTATGATTTTAAACTCTCTCAGGAATTTTGTAATACTAAGCCTCACAAAATACTCCATCCCAGTCAAACGCGTTGGCTTTCGTTACATGAAGCAGTTAAAAGAGTTCTAGAGCAGTGGCAGCCTTTAACCTTGTACTTCAGTCGAATTGAAGGTAGAGAACGGTTGACAGTAGTACACCAGATAGTTGAAAGGATGAGAGATCCTGCTGTCTTTTTATATTTTACCTTTTTAGATCACATTTTACCAAAATTTAATGACTTCAACTTACTCTTTCAAAGAAATTCCCCCACATTCCATTTGCTTTTTGACAAAATAACAAAATTATATAGATTAATATTGGGTACTTTTTGTCAGCCACACATTCTTCAGAAACAATCATTAATGACAATTGATCCATGCAATGAAAGCAACCATGTTCCACTTAACCAACTTTATTTGGGAGCAGAACTTCATACTTTGTTTCAGAAAGAATCCTTAAAGAATCCTGAAATGTTACTGGATGTTCAAAACAGATGCAGAACATTTTGTGTTTCAGTTTGTATTGCAATTAGGAAAAGGTTTGATCTGGACAACCCTTTGTGGAAGATGGTTTCGTTTCTGTCAATAAATAAATCATTAGATTATCAATCAAGAATAGCTATGCCATTTCTACAGGATTTAGTCAAATTAGTCCCAAGAATAGGTGTAGATGTAGAAAATAACCAGAAGTTAGACGACGAATGGCGGAGTTTAGATTTCATACAAATACCAGAAGATTTAAAGCACGAGACAAATATAGAAACATTTTATAAAGGATTGGGCAATTTAAAAGACGAAGAGGGTAATCTAATATTATCAGCATTGTCAAATTTTGCTCTACATATTTTATCTTTACCAACATCAAATGCTGATGCAGAGAGAGTGTTCAGTAAAGTCAATCTCATAAAGACAAAGATTAGGAATTCTTTACAATTACCATCAATAATTGCTCTTATAGCTGTGTCAGAAGAAGTCAAGAGATATGTATAAAGAAAAATAGTGTTGGGGGGGGGGGGATTGTCAGATGAAATTCCACATGTAAGTTTTTAAAAATTTATATTTGTGTGTATACCCTTTATACATTACCAATACTCTAGAAAAAAAAAAACTATTCTCATGCTTATAATGTTTAGGCTATATTTCTTATAAAGATAAACTGACTTTGTACGTATATACCAATTCAAACTAAATTACATCATAAACCTGTGGGCAAATACTAATATATATAAGGGAAATATCTATCATTTATTAACTTATTGTTACGAGTCCTTCATAATAAATTATATTTTTTTATACTTATGTTATCCTTACTGCGCATTTACATTCGTTATTATGTTTATTCTTCGGCATAATCTTTATATATTTTGTTTATTTCAATTTTCCTTATCAAATAGACTACTGTTGATTATACGTTTTTTCCTTATACCTTTTCTCTAAAGTCAACTCAAGTATTAAGACAATATCAATCGAAATATATCCGACAACTTGAAATAATGACAAAATTTTATCATATATATATATATATATATATATATATATATATATATATATATATATATATATATATATATATATATATATGCAACGTTAATATGGACCTGAATATAATGTACATTATTCAGAGACGATACTGCAAGTTCATAATGTGGGAATAATTCAGAATTATAACCATCCTAATTCTGAATCAAACAAGAAGTTCTTCTCGTTATCCCTGTGAGTATTAGTTATATTGTAAAATTGTGCATATTATAACACATAAAGAGAAATCAATTAGTATGATAGCACATTCCTCCTCAGTTAAATATAGTGTAACTGACAAACGTTATCAAGTGTGAAACTGGGACTAATCAGCGGCACCGCTGAGAGTGGAGTTGCCTAGTGTGGAGAATCTGGCAGCCCTGGTGTGAAGTAGGAGATGACGAATGATGATGAAAAGAGAAGTATTGATTTAAAAACTCGACATAGAGAAGACTGGCGAAATGTAACCGTGGCTGAGGGTCAGTAGGCCTAGGAAGAGATGAAGACCATATATATAATGAATTTTAATTCAAACTCTATAAAATATGAAAATATTAAAACTGGTCCGTTTAATTCATGAAAAGTAACTTCACCAAAATAGTTTCTTTTAATTAATTTTTTCCCTCGGAATCTGAAGTTATCTAAATTTATGGGAAATTGCGTAATCGTTTGTACACTGAAATAGATCATATTTGCTGCTACTGAAGAAACAGGAGGAATACAAAAGCTGGATTTTAGAATAATGCACAAAAGCAACGATGTTCCTGCTGACTGTAATGTCAGATATGCCTACAATGCACGTTTAAAGCATGTAGATGCAGAAGCTGTAATGTCATATAGGCATACAATGCAACGTTTAAAACATATTGATGTATTGCAGAAGCCATGACTCTGTTTTCTCTCTTTACTCGGATGTTTGAATGGTATTTCTTTTAAAAATTACTTCTCCCATTGTTGACTTTTTTCTTATTTTGTGAAAGAGAGACAAAGAGAACTGTTCTTATTCACTTTATTCAAATTTAAGACTTTGCGAGAGAGAGAGAGAGAGAGAGAGAGAGAGAGAGAGAGAGAGAGAGAGAGAGAGAGAGAGAGAGAGAGAGAATTTGCCTTCACTTAAATGAAAACTTACTATGCAGCAAATGTAAATTAAGGTAATCTGCCTTTAGGAGATATGGCATCTCGTCCGTCCGGGAATTTGACACCACGAAGGAAACCGCCATCTCTTAACACTGACTTTCTTTCTTCATAATTTGGGTCATTTCACGTAGCTCATAGATAATGCCAAGGTCTTGATTAAGGTCTACAGATCTTGGTTAAGTAAAGCTTTTATGTTTGATACAGGAGGATCATCGGTCCCGTGATGGTTGAGGAGGCTCTAGATGGTGCTTTTGCTTTTGTATCCTCACTTAATCTGCTGCAACTCCTGTTGGAAATAATGATAATAATAATAATGACGAAAAAAGTGAAAAAACAAAATTGAAATATCGTCGACGTAGCCTAATCCTTGGTCCAAAAGAGTTGAAAGCATTTAAAAGGAAAACATGACGAGGATTTTATGCTTTGATGTAAGAGCATTCGAAGAATCTTCTTCAACCGAACGAAGTGGCAAAACAGTTCTACTTTATGTCAGGCAACTGACTCTCAACTGAATGTTGTAAGCTATTTTCTAATCTTTCTTTCTATTTTGGCGCTCTGCCTTGTTTCCTTATCTGTGGCTTTCATGTAACTGATTTTATTCTTTAATTGGCGTATTTAAATTGTCTATAGATTCTTGAAACACTTGGGATTACCTCTGCTCTTCTCACTCAGAGCAACTTGCACACAAGCAAATTACCTCCTCGATTTCAGGGACAAAATTGCTTATACAATTAGTTATCCCAATTACGAATAATAAAATCACCTAATTATTATGTTATTTCTACAAAAGTATCATTCACATTAATTTCTGAGAATAAATAAAATTTTGATGGTTTTATAATTAAAAAAATCTCATAGAATTTTCTTATATCGATATATTATGAATTTATTTTGATCGGTATTTTGCGTGTAGTTTTCAACGCATAGGTTTTACTCTAAAAATTTCCATGTCTGTTATTTTTGGTATCAACCATCATCATTTTTAATAAAAGCTACATTTTATGCATAGCCTAAAACAATTATAGTGGTCTCAGACCTCTTTCCAAGACTTCATTCCGTTCTTTGACCATAAACAACTGCCTTTCACGATGTAAGTTTAAGAGTAATTTTATTATTCCCATTAACCCTGAATTCGGTTGTGATGAAATTAGTTATGACAACCTGTTTTGCTTTTCCAACCATATCCTTGATTCCTGGCCGTCCTCTGAAGTTCTCTTCATGTTCCAAAATGTTCTGTATTACTTTCTTTACACAGGTCAGAAACATCATCCCTACAAGCTCTCATAATTAGAGATAAATTTTAAAATACCTATACTGGAAAGAAACTTGTGTTGGGCTATTTGTCAGTATATGCGAATTGGGATGGAAGCCTACATGAAATGAGAGCATGTAATCTAGTGGTTCCAATCTTTTCTAATTCTCGAAAGAGTCGACTCTTTATGATTTTATATATATATATATATATATATATATATATATATATATATATATATATATATATATATATATATATATATTATGTGTATATTCACTTATATAAATGTGTGTATATATATATACATATACATATATATATATATGTATATATATATATATATATATATATATATATATATATATATATATACATATATATATATATATATGTATATATATAAATGTATATATATATATATATATATATATATATATATATATATATATTATATATGTGTGTGCACTCATATAAATATGTATATATATACATATATATATATATATATATATATATATATATATATATATATGTGTGTGTGCACTCATATATATATATATATATATATATATATATATATATATATAAATATATATATATATATATATGTGTGTGTGTGCACTCATATATATATATATATATATATATATATATATATATATATATATATATATGTGTGTGTGTGTGTGTGTGTGTGTGCACCTATATGAATATGTATATATATGCACTTATATAAATATATATATATATATATATATATATATATATATATATATATATATATATATATATATAATGTCAAACAATAGATTGCCTGACATTATTACCAGGATAATATCACACATACTAATATATATATATATATATATATATATATATATATATATATATATATATATATATGTATATATATATATATATATATATATATATATATATATATATATATATATATAAATTATTAAATGCTAAGCTACAGCCCTAGTTGGAAAAGCAGGATGCCATAAGCCCAGGGGCCCAAACAGGGAAAATAGCCCAGTGAGGAAAGGAAACATGAAAAGTAAGAATAGTAACAACATTGAAATAAATATTTCCTATATAAGTTATAAAAACTTTAACAAAACAAGAGGAAGATAAACTAGATAGAACAGTGTGCCCGAGTGTACCCTCAAGCAAGAGAACTCTAGCCCTAGACAATGGAAGACCAGGGTACAGAGGCTATGGCACTACCCAAGAATAGAGAACAATGGTTTGAGTTTGGAGTGTCCTTCTCCTAGAAGAGCTGCTTACTATAGCTAAAGAGTCTTTTCTACCCCTACTAAGAGGAAAGTGGCCACTGAACAATTACATTGCAGTATTTAACCCCTTAGCTGAAAAAGAATTGTTTGGTAACCTCAGTGTTGTCAGGTGTATGAAGTCAGGGGAGAATCTGTAAAGAATAGGCCAGACTATTCGGTGTCTGTGTGGGAAAATGGAAAATGAACCGTAACCAGAAAGAAGGATCCAATATAGTACTCACTGGCCAGTCAAAGGACTCCATAACTCTCTAGCTGTAGTATTTCAACGGGTGGCTGGTGCCCTGGCCAACCTACTACCTATATATATATATATATATATATATATATATATATATATATATATATATATATATATATATATAGTTTGCCTAAGTATATTATACATAGAAAATAATGGCATCATTTGAAAAATGAAATTATTTATTACCTGGTTCTTTAATATCTTTAGATAGTTTCGTCTTTTGAGATTTAGTGAGGATTTACTTACACCCAACTTGTGAAGGTTTAAAACACTTCTGATTTCATAATTCTTATGAAGCCTATAGGCCTAGAATCAAAATGAAGAAGAGACTGTGGAGAAATTTAACAAATCGTAACTTTATGCCCAGATAGACACCTTTCAAAAATGACAAGATTTGATGCAAATATTTATTGTTGCTACCTGATTTATAGCCATACCCTAGTATGTGTTAAAGACAAGACGACAGAGCCATATTATTATTATTATTATTAGTAGTAGTATTATTATTATTATTACTGTTGTTGTTGTTGTTGTTGTTATTCGAGATACGTTGCTATTGTAGAATCTGCCCATTATAGGTGTGGGGGAATATGTCTGACCGGATTATAGCTTTCCGTTCGTAGATTAAAGTTGGATAATAGAGGTAGATTTAATTGTATTTCTGGTACCAAAGATAACACACCACTTCGCTTCTTTACTTATTCATTTATCATTATTACTTCTCCCTTAATAAACTCCTCAGGAGATTAGACCTATATAGGCAGCGTTGACTGTTACCTAAGCTAAGTTTCGAAACCACGACCCTAACTACCTTTTGCTTCATACACAAAACAACATAGGCAAAACCAAGTAATAACTTTGAATTGATAACCCAAATGCATAGATGGTTATTATTATTAGACAACAGGACTAAGCTTAGATTATTTTCCCTCTTGAAGCCCTCTTTCCCACTCCGACTATCTACAGACACAGTTCCAGGAATAGTCTCACGGAATCAAGGTGTTCAGAGAGATTCGTGTTTCATTAATGTATTACTGTTTTTTTTTTTTCTGAAATATTATTGTAGCACAATTGTTTTAACTATCTAATATTTTTTCAACAATAAATTTTTTCATAATAGTTGAGCAACTTTGTGCATTCATACACATGTTTAAAAAGTGAAATATAAGATTTATTACTAAGTGACAAGCTATGTTCAACGTTGTCCAATGCAATAATAAATAAATAGCAACCGTCTGGCTGCATATTGTAGACGGGAATCCCTCCCCCAACCTCGTACCTTTTATTGGTAAAGGAAGAGAAGGAAAAGAATAAGAAAGGGTTACTAATGAGAGAGAGAGAGAGAGAGAGAGAGAGAAAGAGAGAGAGAGAGAGAGAGAGAGAGAGAGAGAGAGAGAGAGAGAGAGAGAGAAGGAAGAGGAGAATTCAACACCAAACCAAAGAAAGCCTGTTGCTGTTTTGCTGGATAACCGGGGGACGTCAGTGGCAGGATACTATCTTTCTATCCAGCCTGTCTAGGAACCCCAAACCGAGAGGTAGTCCTGAATCGGAAAACACCCAAGAGGAAGGATCCTCAACGGAGTCGATTTCTTAGGGCTTGACCCGACCCAGGACTCTCGGAAATCCCGAGTCTCTTTACTTTAGGTTATTCAGGACGATACAGATATCACTGCCATTACTTGTCGGAAAATATTCTCCATTTAAGAAGACTCAAACATTTTATGTAAAGTTTATAGATTTGTTGATAAATTCATAATTTTTTTATGAAGTTTGATAATTAAGAATTTAGTTGCCTTTCATAATAATCATCATTATAGCTATTTATGAATTTTGAATATTCTTTTAGCAAATAGATCAGTATTTTGATGGCCAATGGTAGGCACCCATTGATACTATTGCGAAAGTTATTGGGTACTGGCAGATCCCTCGCTGGATAAAGCACATTTTCCCTTTACTTAATTTTCGAGTCAACACAATAGGAATCTCTTTATTAACTTTTAAAGGACAAAACTGGATAACACTATTCCTATTTAAATATGATTTCAAAAAAAATAGTTTACTTATAAAATCATTGATTAAAATTTTGATTTAATCTACTGTAAAAAAACGGAAAATCAAATAAATAGATTCGAAGAGTAGACTCGAGAGGCCGACCCTGTTATACAAAGGGGTTAATGAGGTCAAAAGAAGCAGACAGTTACTTGAATGGCTAAACTCTTCTAGAGTCGATGCTTTGCAATGACAGTATAGCTGTTAGGAACCTTGTTTTCAATTATGGCTCAGCAATAGCTTATCAAGAAGCAGCGGGTTCTCTGGTGTGTTGCAAGAAGTCTTAAACGATTAAAACATTATTTACAAGAACAACATCAAGTCGACCTTTCAGGGGTCGGAAGTTTAGTCTGAACACTGTGTCACTGAGATGTGCTTTAAAGATAAAAGACTTTTCACCCTAAAATTCAATACTCCGTATTTATTAGGCCTATAAACATTTCCATTTCTTAACCTGAATATCCAGCCTAGAATTTCCACCGAACAATCACAAATAGTTTCCAAGATTTCACTATAACTATTGTTTGTTCGTAATTATGACTGTCTAAGGTCCAAACAATATCAGTAGACCATGTTTGATAAAATTCTTTGGAAACTTCAATTTTACAGCATTTGATGTATGAAGTAGATAATGAATGGAGAAGTAATGATTTAAAAGCTCAGATAGAGACGGCTGGCGAAATGTAACCTGGGCTGTTAGGGTCAATAGGCCTAGGAAAAGATGATGACCATATATATAATGAATTTTAATTCAAACTCTTTAAAATATTAAAATATTAAAACTGGTCAGTTTAATTCATGAAAAGTAACTCATCAACAGTTTCTCTTAATTATTTTTTTCCCTTGGAATCTGAAGTTGTCTAAATTTCTGGGAAATTGCGTAATCGTTTGTACACTGAAATAGATCATATTTGCTGCTACTGAAGAACCACAAGAGGAATATAAATGCTTGATTTTAGAATACTGCACTAAAGCAACGATTTGCCGGTGTAACGGTCTGGTTCCCCCCCCCCCCCCCCCCCCGTCCGAAGTTCCCCCCGGGGGATATATGGCCCAGGATATATGTCCCCCCGGGGGAACTTTGTCCCAGGATAATATTCCCCCTCTGGGCAAAGATTCCCCCCTTTGCTTGGTGGAGGTAACCAATATTTTTTTTTCGTTTGCCATGGGAATCAAATTCAATGGGATTTCATAGAAAAGCTGCAAAAATTGCACAAATTTAGGCAATAAATTGAGGTCACAACATATTGCGTGGATAAAAAGAACAATGAATTTTAAGCGTGCTGCTCAGTTTCTTAGCGAATCCGTATCAAACCCCTTGCAATGATGCTTA
>NC_090747.1:2917875-2927875 GCF_036898095.1 Palaemon carinicauda | reverse complement strand
AGCTGGCTAGCGTCAGGTTCCGATTTCCTTTATGGCCTCTCGTGGCATGGTTGGTTTCGACCTGGCCTTTCATTAGAAGGGGCTAGCGTTCGATCCCAAGTATGAGGTAGAAATTTATTTCTATTTGAACACGATGTTGTGTTGATATTTATCCATATTGACTCATTAGGGGTAATTTGAATGAATTACTACCAATTGTGTCACGTGGTGGGCCGGGAAATCGGGTAAAACTCGCTGGTAAGAGACTGATGTCTCGCCAGGTAGGCTAAATCCTCGGACAGCTGGCTAGCGTCAGGTTCCGATTTCCTTTATGGCCTCTCGTGGCATGGTTGGTTTCGACCTGGCCTTTCATTAGAAGGGGCTAGCGTTCGATCCCAAGTATGAGGTAGAAATTTATTTCTATATATATATATATATATATATATATATATATATATATATATATATATATATATATATATATATATATATATATATATATATATATATATATGGGTGTGTGTCTGTCTGTTTGTCTGCGTGTGTGTAAAGCCTCTTATGATTAATTATTATTTAATGTTGAGGCCTTTTTCCAGCAAGTTTAATAAAAAATACAAAGAATCTAGTTAAATTCTATAATGTATTAATAAAGATACCTTTCTATTAAAATGCGTGCTATGAATAGTACCCTATAGTTTTTTTTTTCTATTTGCTTAAGCAATATTGTGTATACCATTTTTTTTTCGCAAATCGGGTCACTGGAGCCCGTAGGCAAGGAAATACTCAAACTTGTAAAGTCTGGTTTGAGTCGTGGGAATTTTCGTAGAATTTTTTCCTTCTATGTGTGCTAAGTTGCTTTCTATATTTGTCTACTCTCCCTCTCTTTTTGTGGTACTTGGACCTCATTACTGCATAGCTAGAGACAGACAATCTCCTGCATTCCTTGAAGGATCTTTCTACACCATGGTATGGGTGGCGTCAGTTTCATAGTTGGGTGACTGTGTTGCTTGGTGGGTATCTGTACATTTCTAAAAACAGAATGTAATAGACATACGCAGGAAACCGGTGAGTTGGGGGGTGTCCAATAAGGCTGAGCATGCCTTTCTGACAGGGATACTGGTTGTACTGACCTGGAGACCTGGTTTTATATGATAGATTAATAGGTGTGTTCAAGATAGCTACCAGTGACGTGTGGAACTCTGGTGACACCTACATTCGTAAAAATATAGATGCATCGCATTACCGCTCTTACGACTTTCGTTTTCATTCTTGCAATGAATTAAAATCACAAAGCATCCTCACTATTGTGATTTGACTCTCTCTCTCTCTCTCTCTTTCTCTCTCTCTCTCTCTCTCTCTCTCTCTCTCTCTCTCACTCTCTCTCTCTCTCTCTCTCTCTCTCTCTCTCTCTCTCTCGGCTACAGTGTCTACCACTTTTAATCAATACAATTCATCTCGGCCTATCTCTCTCTTAATTAATGAATTAAACCTATTATATATATATATATATATATATATATATATATATATATATATATATATATACATAAGTATATATATATATATACATATATATATATATATATATATATATATATATATATATATATATATATATATATATATATATATAATATATATATATATATATATATATATATATATATATATATATATATATATATATATATATATATATATATATATATATATATATATATATATATATATATATATATATATATATATAAATAAATATATATATATATATATATATATATATATATATATATATATATATATATATATATATATATATATACATATACATATATATACACATTTATAAACCTATGACCAAATGGATCCTAGGGAGATGGAGTGTGAACGTCAAGTCACAACAGGATACGTAATTAAGACCAAGATAAATCATTGCGTAGGTAAACATTTTGTATGTAACGTCAACACAATACAAGCATCCCATGAAAAACAGTTGACCTCTTGGTCTCTGCACGGAAGGAGATGGCTTCCGGTAGTTATCTTGTGTAATCATATTTGTAATAAATGGTGAGATAACTCATACAACGTTATCACCAAAACCTATATTTTTGTTTGTTCTATTTTCAATTGTAATGCGGAATGGTCATCCGACCAAACGATCCATACTCCTGTGATGGAGCTACTATTAAACTGTTTTAAAGTTAACTTAACTAGACTTATTCAGAAGAAGTAACCTACAAGTCCAACAAATCTATATAACATTGAAGAGACATGAGATAGAACAGTAATATGTGTTTATAACAGTACCACACCAACAATTGGTGGCAGAGATTCAACTTGAAGAACCAGTGATTTAAACTGTAATATTTAGCAATTACAACAGTAATGAATCTACAATTACGACAAAGTATCTACGTCCAACGAAGAAATGAACGCATCGAACATCAACTATAAATATAATACAAACTGAGGGCCAGGATCTTCAATCAACATCTTAAGAAGACGAAGGAATGACATTCAACTTTATCAACATTTACTGAACAAACATTCAAGAAACACATCCAGGAAATCAAACATTCACCAATACGACAGGAAATCAAATCGAAAACATTCATCCAAACAGATAAACTCTCGCAAACCAGAGAGAGAGAGAGAGAGGAAATGACGTCATCGTCCATCGCCCATAAATACTGAAAGCTAAGTTTATTTCTTTATTCATTCAGTTTTAGGCAGTGAAGTGTTTGTTGTCACGAGTCGATCGTCCGTTATTGCTGGGTTGAGTTATTTGCATATCTTCATTTTTCCTTCATTAAAGGAAACTGTATTCAACTTCGAATTCTCGTCTAGAATTTTTTTTTTCTCTGTGCTAATTCTGTTTTCTTTCAGAAGTTCTCGGGAAATATCTTTGTCCTAGTTTCATTGTTTTGAGGGATTGTGTTATAATCTGCAACATACCTTTATTTGTATAGTGCTTATGCGTTTACGCAGTGGACGTCTGTATTCATATAGAGATTTTGATAGGATCGCAAGGAATCGAAGCGATAGAAAAAAAGGTAAAGTAAACATGATATCTCCTGTAAATCCTGAACCAAGTATCTCCACCCCCGGACCTAGTAACCCCGCTCCGGTAGTAACACGAGTAAGTGCACGTTCAGCTATCCTTCCTTTTCAAGTACGGGTCAATGGGTTCTTACCTCAGAATGTCGAGTCTTGGATTTCATCAGTTGACGCTCACTTAAATGCAAAACATATCATAGACCCATTTGTACAATTACAAGAAGCTAAAAGATTTATAGACTTTTCTAAAGGAGATGCAAGTGCGTATCTTAGGGGAGTTTCTTTTCAAGAGACAGTTACAAGGGACAATTTCAAAGTTAGGCTACGTGCGATCTATGGCGGTGAGGAAGCCTTAGATGTAGTTTTAACAATAAGAAATACACTTAATCAAGCCACTATGACTCAGATTAATGTAATAGAAAGAGCGGCTCTCATTGCCGATAGGCTTAATGAATATCAAGACATTTTAGGTAATTCCACATGGGTTACGGGAGATAACTTTGCCGTGAAAGATTTCTTACCATTAATGTATATAACTTGCATGACAATTATGTTGCCAAAGGCTTTAGTGCACTGTTTTGATAAAAAAATTAACGCCTGAAAGTACAGAATTAGATGTGTACAAACAGATAAAGAAACACATGTCTAAGTGTACTGACCTAGATCCCTTGCTTACTCAAGTTTTTGCAAAAACTGAAACTAAGTCACTACACGTAAACGTAGTTAATAACAATAATTAAGTTCTAGGAATGACGTGTTATAATTACAAACGTCATGGTACCTTGATTGCAGACTGCAGAACGCGATTTTTTTCAATACATAATAGTTCATCTCATTCATATAGTCGATGCTATTCGCGTAATCAACAACAAAATCTTAGAAACACGCAGTCAATTCCACAGTCAATTCCCTATGGAAATAAATAGAAAAATACTCAGTTTAATAAGAAGAAACAGCCAAACATCATTGTAATTCAAAATCAAAAACAAACAAATAGTGCTTCTAATAATTCTGATCCTGGGCCGTCTAGCCAGAACTCTCAAGGTCAGACTAATTTTCAGAATGTGCAGAGCAAAGCAAATACCACATAATTAGCTCCAATGGGGAAGAGAGTGATGTTGGGTCATTCTTATCAACATCAGTAGTATCAAATAATCCATTTAATGTTTTATCAGATCATTGTGAGGCCATAGATTGTCCTATAAAACACACGGCCGAATCAAATAAATCAGTGCAGGCTCCAGTAGATTTGCAACAAATTCACACAATAATAAGCCAAAATGAGTTACAACCAATATTATATGCTGTAAATTTAGAACACCGATCCTTTACATTATTTTTTTTACTCTGGTAGTCCATGTAATATCATGGATTTGAGGAATGATCATTTGTTATTTTCGAACTTCCCTATAAAGAGGTCCGGAGTGGGGCTCTCGGGTATAGGAAATAATGAATTAAATGTAACAGGCGTAACTCATGTTCAGTACAAGGTCGGTAAGCGCACCTTTGTCGTTGTACAAAACATTGATATGTATCCAGCTGTAATTCTAGGATACCGGTCTATGAGCAATCAAAACATTATCTTAGCCCCTGCCAAACGCAGCGTGTATATCAAAGGAAAATTCTATAAGTCTTCTAATACCTTAAAATCCGTTTTGGATAAAAAGGACACGACAAATAAAACAGTGACTTACGTTGAAGAACCAAACACTTGTCTCATTAATAAAGAAATAATATACGCAACCCAACAGAATTCTCGTTCACTCATAATATCATCTTGCACGCAATCTATCGAGCCAAACGTAACTTCGAATATAATAGTGCAAGTAAAGAAAACTTTGACGGGATCTGAAATATTAATCCTTTCCAAAACTTTGAAAACTAACGGATTCTCCGTCACACAAGCTATTTATACAGTCGGCTCACAACAACAATGTAATATTGAAGTCTGTAATCATTTAAATACCACTTTAGTAATTCACAAAAACCAACATATCTTGGATGTAGAAGTTTATAAACATCGTATTCGTACCGTCGCTGAAATCAATCACGCTCAATCAGTTGCGAATGAATCCCTTTTGCAATCTATTAAAAATAAATCAATAAAGACATTCAATAAGAGGAAATACAGCAGAAATTTTTTGGACTTTTAACCGAATATCATGATGTTTTCTCCACTACTGATGGATCCTTAGCAAAAACAGATGTTAACGAACATCAAATAAGGTTAAAAGACAAGCAGAAAATTATCTATGTACCCTCGTACAGACTCCCTATGAAATTCCAGAATGAGATAAATGATGAAGTGGGTAAAATGCTAGAAGAAGGAGTCATTAGGAAATCGAACAGCCCTTATAATTTTCCATTAACAGTTGTACCGAAAAAAGATCGAACATGGCATATCTGTGTAGACTTCCGTCGCTTAAATGAGGAAACGATCCCTGATCGATTCCCAGTGCCATGTGCTGACGATATTTCATCTTTGTGAGGTCAGAATAAATATTTTACCAGTTTGGACTTACTTAAAAGCTTTCACCAGATATCATTAAAAGAAAATAGTATCCCATACACTGCCTTCAGCAGAGCCAGGGGACATTATGAATTTTTGCGTATGCCTTTTGGTTTACGTTGTGCTCCCATAACATTTGCTAGAATGATTAACATAGTGTTTGGAGACTTACAAGGGGATATATTGCATGCCTATATGGACGACGTTGTAATCTTTTCTAATACCTTAGAAGAACATCTACGTAAACTGGAACTAGTACTACAGAGAATAAGAGAGGATAATTTAAGGGTAAAGATTAGTAAGTGTGAATTCTTCAAGACGGAATTGGTCTATTTAAGTTTTACGGTGTCTAGCCCAGGTCTTAAAGTAGTCCACGATAAGGTGTCGGCTATCCGTAACTTTCCGATACCTACTAATGTCGAGGGAATACAGCAATTTCTGGAGTGTAGTGGATATTACAGGCGTTTTATACGCAATTATTCAATGATAGCCGCTCCCCTAACTAATCTTAGGAAGAAGGGTGTATATTTCATATGGTCTGAGCAGCATCAACAGGCGTTTAATACGTTGAAAGATGAACTGTGTAGTTCTCCTATTTTAAAATTTCCTGACTTCTGTAAGGAATTCTTCATTATAACAGACGCCTCAGACCTAGGAGTAGGTGGGGTATTGCCTCAGCAATATGACAAACAGTTTTTACTGATAGCTTTATATTCACGTAAACTGAGAACTTCCGAAAGTAAGTATGCAGTAATAGACAAAGAAGGGGTAGCTATTGTTATTTCACTAGTGCATTTTAAGTTCATAAAATACGGTTATCCCGTCAAGGTTCTTACTGATCATAAACCCTTAACCGACTTCTTTGAAGGCTTTAGTCACAGCCCCAAACGAACTCTGTGGCATTTGATCATCCAATACTTTGGCTCGAGGATCGGGTATTTACCAGGCAAAGCAAATATCATTGCTGATGCATTATCACACAACCCCGTGTCATCTTGTACGGAGCCATTAGCTGAATTATTAGATATATCAACATCCATGCCTATTGTTAAAACTGTATCTGAACAGGTAGATCTGGGTTGGAGCGTGAAATTATTACAGACTGAGCAAGGAAAAGATCAGAAATTAGAGAAAATCCTAAATGCTTTGAAAGGAAATCTTAAGGAAATGGAATATATAATATATACGCATCAGAATTATATAATCAAGGACAATATTCTGTGTAGATCCGTGACAAGGAAAACCCGCAATACACCACATGTGACTAACGACAAGGTAGTGGTACTAATTTCACTTATATCCACTGTCCTAAATTGGTTGCATGCAAATCCATTGGATGGACACCCGGGTTTCTCCATAATGTCACAGAAAGCCAAATCATTGTTTTATTGGCATACGATGCTTACAGATATAAAAAAAACACATAGCTAATTGTCGCACTTGTCAGGAAAACAAAGGGCACACGAAAACACCTCTCAGCCGAGGGACTTATCCCGTGCCCAATCAACCCTTTGAAAGAATACATTTAGATTTATTAACAGGATTTTACGAGTCAGACAGAGGAAATAAGCACCTCTTAGTAATTGTAGATGCTTTGACTCAATATACAGAACTGATAGCGCTTAAAACTAAAACTGTGATTGAATGCGCTAAGAAGTTTTCCGAGTGTTACATTTGTAAACATGGAATTCCACACATGATAATCTCAGACTCGGGTGGAGAATTTAATAACCATTTCCTTAACTCATTGTGTGAATTCCTTAGCATAAAGAAAATCAATACCATGATCTATCATTCAGAGTCGAATGGGATAGTGGGTAGAGTGAATAGGAAGGTTTTAAATATATTAACATTAACACTAGGGGGATCAGACCCCAACTGGGATATTGCAATACCTGCGGTACTAAGTACTCTTTGAAAGGAAATTATGAATGCAAGCAAAAGTCGTTATGATATCCTTCGAAAGAATTTAGAAGAATCACAAATCATAATGAAAAGGAATCACGATAAAACAGCGAAGCCAACTAAAACATATACCGTGGGTGATAATGTATACATACAGGTAAATGTATGTAAAAGGACTCAATTACAAACTAACACCTAAGTTTGAAGGCCCATTTAACATTTTGGAAACATTAACGTCCAATAGATTTAGATTTCGAAATGTATCCCAACCCACTGATGAGATAATTGTACCATTGTCTCACATAAGAAATTAAATTAAGAGAGAAGGAAGTGAGGGAATTTTTTTATCTATGAAACTTGTATGGTATTTGTATGTTAACTTTTTTTTTCTTCTTAATACAGGAGTATTTACATATATTTTTCTAATTGCAGGTTTCCAAAATGAAGTTTTTATTGTTAGGAGCGATATTGTTCGCTCAGACATTTTTCTCGTGTGGGAAGAGCCCTAAAACTAAAAGTATAGATTTTAGATATGGCACTATAGTAGAGAGAACAGAAGACGTTTTTACTACTGCAAGCAATATAGTTATAGAAGTAAACATACAAGCTATTTCTCTCCCAGAGAATGACGTCACTAGCTTAAAGAGCGACATTTCAAGGTTTGCTGCTTCATTAAATGAGATGCATAAACGACATTTTCCTTTTAATACAGAGAGTTTGCTTGCACCGACACCAAAAGTAGCAGAAATGTTATCCCAAGATTTGCAAAATATGACTTACGAGGCATAATCTTTGATCCTCGTGACCTTCTGATGTGGACAGTAAGACACACTAACCTTAAAAGACGTAACCCGTTTATTTTTGCTGCACTAAACATCTTTAGATCTGTTGCAAGTTTAGGCTTACGGATTTCAAATCGTCCTAGAATCAGTAATCGAAATAAGAAAACTGAGTTTTTAGAACATGAAAACGAATTAGTTTTATCAGAACTAAGAAATCAGTTAACATCAATTAATCTAATTATGAGTTTGGTGTACGAACATTCTAGCAAAATCAGTCAGATTATGGAAGTAAAAATTTTGCTGGTAACATTAACGTATTACAATTCAAAATTAGATCATATCCATACTAAAATTGCACAATTCCTTGAGAAATCAAAAGACTGTGGAAGCTATTACGTTAGCAACTAAAGGTGTTCTATCACCACATCTGTTGCCAATAAAAGACTCAACGTTAATTTTGGAGAATGGACGGGAGAAAATAGGTTATGTTCCTTTGTTAAACGCCCATAGGTTAGAAATTTATTATAGCCTAATTACAGTAAGCGTTGAAAATTACAGGATCATAATTAAAGTTCCCTTTGATTCATCCGATGCCTGGCAATCATACAAGATATCACCATTCCCGACTTTCATGACGAATGACTCAAGTCCAATAATATCCAGTTTGATAGGACACTTATTGATTTCCCATGATAAGGAAACATATATGGTCATTAAAGACTTATATAAATTAACTCACTGTTAAGAAGCAATGAATAATAAAATATATACAGCTAACTCCTTTGATTTCCATAAAAAATCAATTGATTCATGCAAGTTAGGTATAGTGCTAAACGGTGCTCTCTCCCATACATATGAAAATTTTCTGAAAAAACTTTATCCTTTTGACGATAATAATTTCAATTGCTTATTGAACAATGGCTTGTGGATATAATACGACAAGGCCGGCTTCAATGTATCATACCTGGACGAATCCACGTCCTATTCCCAGATCTTCGTTGCAGCAGATGGTTGTATCGGTACGTCAACGAATTACACGGTCCAAGGAATTAACACTATCATCAGGGAACGGGCCTACTTCGCGAATTTCACGTGGACCACTACAATTCCATATTTACCTATTCCATACAACGCACGATTACCTAATCGGTTGATGAAATTAACCGAGATGGACCACCCAACACCGACTTATGCAGATCTTCGTTTCTACGTGTTGCTAGCATCAATCAGTGTTACGGTGATGATGTTTATCGCCGTTAACATCTTTGTTTGGCGTAGGTTAAGGCAAAGACAGGTGGAGCTCGAGAGGAATGTTTTTCCATGTCCAGACTACACTGCCTAATTTTTTTAAAACTTTTCAATTTAGAGCGGTTTGAAATTGGCCATATCATTCACTCGAAGGAGTAAAATTGTCTGGAATATTGAAGTGCATGAAAAGCGGTTAGTACGCTATTTATATGTAGTTGAAGAGACTAGGACATTTGCATTTTAAAAACATTTAAAAGAAAAAAAAACGTTTTTTGGGCACCTAATAAAATATATAGGACCTATATGTTAAAATAAAAATATCTTTTGGGCATCTAATAAGATATATAAGTCATATATATATATATATATATATATATATATATATATATATATATATGTATATATATATATATATATATATATATATATATATATATATATATATATATATATATATATATATATATATATATATATATATATATATATATATATATATATATATATATATATATATATA
>NC_090747.1:2907875-2910375 GCF_036898095.1 Palaemon carinicauda | reverse complement strand
CATTGCAACGGACAGCCAAATGCAGTCAGATTCCGCACTGTACGCTTGCCTACTGCAGAAGACCAATTGGCAGAGTGAGACATTGACCACCTGCTTGAGTACTACACCAGTAGCGACGTCGCTGACATTTCTGGAGGAAAGGAAATAGGGATGTGGCACAGGAAAAGTAAGATCAGCAGCGGTTGTTAGGGCATTTTTTGCATTGTAAAAGGCCCCTTCCTGAAGGGACCCCACTTCAGATCTGTTGGCTTGCCCTTGAAGGAGGAGTAGATTAGGGCAAGAGTAGCAGCGATGGTTGGCAGGAAACAGAGATAATAGTCGATCCTGCCTAAGAATTCTTTTAGTGCTTTGATGGTAGAGAGCTTGGGAAGATTTGAACGTGTTCTACCCCTCGCAGAGAGGGAGAGGACTACTTCACAAGTGATACGGTAAAGCAAGAACAATACTTCGTTAGTACCAAAGGTACACTTGTCAGACCAGACTATAAGGCTGTTCTGTAGTAGGCAGTTGAGCATGATGTGTAGGTAATAACATCTTCCATGTAATATACGCAGAAGGGGAAATCCCCTAAGATGCCACCCATGAGGAATTGGAAATTGAACCCAGCATTACAAAGGCCAAAACAGAAGTAAATGAAGCTGTATATACCAAAGAGGGTAGTGATGTAGGCCTTATGAATGTCTGGGTTCATGTGCAATTGATAATACCCTTTCTGGAGGTCAAGCATGGAGAAAACTCTCTTTGTGAAAGTACGATGTAATATCGAGGATGTTTTGGAGGGGGTAAGGATTCAGTTTAGTCTGCATGGTCAGATGCCTGTAATGCCCATGCTTAGACAGGGAGCCATCTCATTTTAGAACCATTTATAAGGGTTTCGACCATGGTGCCTGACTTACGCAGAATATGTTGGTCCTGGAGAGTGGTCTTGATAGAAGAGAACTGCAATCATGAAAAATTGAATTCCCGCACCTGCTTCACGTAAAAAGAACAGATTAGCAACAGGGGAGGCAACTGCAAAATTAAAGCTTTCTTACATTTTTTTCCCCACTGACAACCGTTTACACGTTTCTTTTCAGCAGCTGTGAAATTGGAGTGGTAGTATCATAAGTAAGTGGATGGTCCTCAGTAAGTTAGTGGAGAGGTCGTTGGTTTGGGGCGTGAGCGAAGCATGGCATAATTGGGTGTTGGGCAGCTTTGTCGCCGCTCTATCATGTTAGGGGGTGAGTGTCTGGGTCTTACTACGTTCTGTCTTACAGAACTCACTTCAGCTTCACTTCAGTCGAATATCAATAGCTGTCCTCTCTAACAGTAGTCAAGGCATCGATGGAGATCTTGAAAGTGGTGAAGTGGCTGTCCATAAGGGTATCAACTTTGGTCATCAGATTCTTCATGGGCACAAAACAGGTTCACCCACCTAGCAGAGCCCTTTGCAGTATGTTGCAGGCGAGTGGGCACTAGACATTTCTATGACAGCAAGCCTAGCATTTTGGTGCTACAACTATTGTTGAGAGAACTGAAAAAACTTGACTATATGGGTGGCTAGCAATGGCGAGTACTGCTCCACAAAAATGTTCAGAAGCCGTCGTCTATTATTGTGGTGTCTCCATGTTTGCTAAGTCAATCTGAGATTTAAAGGAATGTGTCCTCAGGGATCGCCTACATTGATGCTTGTATGATTTATGCCCTTGAAGCTTGGCATATTGATAGTGTCATAGATGTGGCATAGAAAGAGGAGGTAGGGTTGGAGGGTGGCATCATTATACAGTAGGGCACAGCATTGAGGGGGAAAGCGGGCTGGAGCTGTCCTTCCTGCAGTCACCAATTATGTGAGTAAGCTGTAAGAATATAACAGAGAGGTAAGAGGAATGGAACTCAACCTTATTAAACACACAACGAGCTTATATATAAATTATTTAGTGCAAAAACATAAAAATTCAAACCAGCTAAAACATGAAAAAAGACAGTTTTAAACAAGTTCGGTTATCAGTGTGGGGACACCTAGATGTACAAAAAAATAAAACACCATTACAGTATACGAGCATGTGTGATACTCATGTGGTACATATCCAAAACAATATTAGAACTAAAAACACAAGATATTAAAAAAAACAAAATCAGACCAAAATTAACGGAAAACTAGAGAAAGGAAGTAGCATCAAATTGATGGAAGGCAGTAACAGATGTTTACTTTAAAGGATGAAAATGCAAATATTATCAACAAAAGAAATGGATTATTATAAATTACAGAGGATATCTATACAGTGTTATACAGTGATATAGGAAATAGCTATGATAAAATACATGAACCGGTAACAAATATAACGGTATGATAAGTAAAGAAAACTATTAAAAGGAGGGAAAAGAGGCAAAGCAGAAGTAAGATGGCCTAACAATAGATTCAATAATAGATAGAGGAGATTTCATATTACTAAAACAGTATAAAATGTAAAAAAAATATCTGCGAGAATGCTCTAAACCTATAGCTTGGAAAAATTTAATC
>NC_090747.1:2880375-2900375 GCF_036898095.1 Palaemon carinicauda | reverse complement strand
AACCCTAGTTGGAAAAGCAAGATGCTATAAGCCTAAGGGCTCCCATATGGAAAAATATCCCAGAGAGGTAAGGAAACAAGGAAATAAATAAACGTTATAAGAAGTAATCAAAATCAAAATGAAATACTCTGAAAAACATTAACAACATTAAAACAGAAAATTCATATATATATATATATATATATATATATATATATATATATATATATATATATATATATATATATATATATAACTATAAAACCACTTACGCTAGCCTGTTTAACAAAAAATCATTTGCTGCAACTTTGAACTTTTGAAGTTCTACTGATTCAACTACACGAATAGAAAGATCATTTCACAATTTGGTCACAGCCGGAAAAAAAACTTGTAGAATACTGAGCGTCATGATGGAGAAGGCCTGACTATTAAAATCAACAGCAAGTTTGTATTACGAACAGGATGGAACTGTCCGGCAATATATGAACGTAAAGGATGGTCTCATATAAAAAATCTTATGCAACATGCATACTGAACTAATTGAACAACGGTGCCAAAGATTAATATCTTTATAGGTAGTAGGTTGGCCAGGGCAACAGCCGCCCGTTGAGATACTACCAATAGAGAGGCATTGGATCCTTTGACTGACCAGACAGTGATGCATTGGATCCGTCTCTCTGGTTACGGCTTATTTTTTCTTTGCCTACACTTACACAGAATAGTCTGCCCTATTCTTTACATATTCTCTTCTTTCTTCCTACACCTGACAACAATAAGATACTAAACACTTCTTCACTCAAGGAGTTAATTACTGTACTGGAATTAGTTCAGTGTACTTTCCTTTTGATAAGGGTAGAAGAGACTCTTTAGCTATGGTAAGCAGCTCTTCAAAGAGAAGGACACTACAAAATTAAACCATTGTTCTCTAATCTTGGGTAGTGCCATAGCCTCTGTACCATAGTCTTCCACTTCTTGGGTTAGAGTTCTCTTGTTTGAAGGTACACTTGGGCAAACTATTCTATCTTATTATTTTTTTTCTTCCAAATGTTTTTTTTTTTTTTAAATGGTGTGTTGGGTAGGCTGGTGGTTTATCTAGAGGTTGTCTTTTCCTTTTCTGATTTTGTTTCTTCTCCAAAACCATCCTTACTGGCCTCCCTTCAGTTGAAGTGGCTATACTGGAGGGTATTTAGCCTTGCACAGTGTATCGGCTCCTCCATGTTGACCAGCTCTTCCGACTTTTTACTATAGTCTAGGGGTTTCATCAACTACTTTATTTATAATTCTGTACATATTATTTCTGTTATAATTCTTGTTAATCTAGTTCTTTAAGTATGATGTCTCTTTTTTATCTCTATTAATCCTTATGCTATCCGGAGATATTGAGCAAAATCCGGGACCAGTACGTCCTAGATTTCATCAATGTCGTCTTCTGTATTGCAATATTCGTGGTCTTCATGCTAATATCCAAGACCTTACAGTTGCGTCCAGACAGTATGATATTCTTTTGTGCTCAGAAACTTTGGTTTCTAATATGAGACACTTATCTGAGTTCCTTACAGCTGGTTTTAAGAAGCCAATAATGTTGAAACGTGATTCCATCACTAGGGCCAGGGGAATTGCGGTGTATATTAGGACAGAGTACCCTGCTTTCTCATAAGTCCTATTATCAATGGGGATGTCATGAGATTCAGGTAATAAAAGTTTGTGGCAGGCATAACAACTTTTATTTGTGTTCGATCTACTAGAATCCTGACGTGGATGATTCTATCTTCCATTGTCTTCTTACCATTATGGCTAATATACAAGAAGATGATAGAAAGGCTTCTTTCGTCTTTGTTGGTGATTTTAATTATCACCATAGGGAGTGGTTAAGTTCTATCTCCCCTACCGATTGCCATGGCTTAAGAGCTTTAGATATTTCCTCTGAATCAGGTTGTGAGCAAATCATAAATAAAGCTACTCACAGGTCTGGTAACTTCTTGGACATCGTATAAACTGACTCCCCTTGCGTTATAACTAGTAAGGTTGGTTCTCCAGTCTGGACATCTGATCATGCCTGGATTTCATTGGTAGTGAAGATTAAGCAGCCTGTCCCAGATGTATCATACTCTTATAAAATATTTATGAAATTCCAAGCACACTGGGATGGGATTTTGCATGATCTTTTGTGCTTCAATTGGTCACAATTATATAGTTGTGTAGATCCTGTTGTCCCTTTGAATGAGAATCTAGTAAACATAATTATGCGTATCCCTTCTTATGTGCTAAGGTACCGAGTGAAGGACAAACCTTGGTTCAATGATGATTGTAGACGTGGTTCTTTGGAGAAGCAGGAGGCCTATCATCTTTGGAAGGGTAACATATCAGATTTGACCTGGAACTACTATACTCAGCTTCGAGCTTTTGTTCAGAGAGTTTATGCCTCAACTGAAAAGGAGTACAATTTAACCATAAAAGAAACACTTTCTGGTACAACTCAGGAACATAAATGGTGGTCTACCCTTAAATCTGCACTCTTTGGTGTAGATGCAACAGTTCCTCCTTTACTTAAACCAGATGGCTCAGTCACTCACTGTCCAAAGGAAAAGGCAACCCTTTTGGCTGATGTTTTTGACAGTAAACAGAGCAATCAAAAGCTTGAAATTCCTCATTCCTGTTCTCCTGAGGATAAACTAACTAGTTTAGCTTTCGATCTCGTGAGATTAAAGCTCTGTTGATGGACCTTGATACTTATGAAGGTGTAGACCCTAATGGTATTTTTTCTTTGTTTTTTTAAAAGACAGCAGATTTCTTAGCTCCAATGTTATCTGTTATTTTGCGCAAGTTACCAAGAAGTCGAGCTTTTAGCACTTGTTGGAGATTTTGTAATGTTATTCCTCTATGTAAATGTGTTTCTGGTAGCTCAAGTCCCACTGATTACCACCCAATTTCCATAACTCCCATATTATCTAAAGTTTTTGAACGTCTTCTGGCAAAATGTTTTAATAGGTTTGCTTAAGGTAATAATCTATTCCCTAGTTTGCAATTTCGTTTTTCTAAAGGTCTTGGAGCATGTGATGCCCTTCTTACAATCTCCAATGCTCTATAGTAATCCCTTGATTGTGGTCAGGAAGTTCGTATGATTGGCCTTAATTTTAGTGCTGCCTTTGACCGTGTTAATCATGAGGCCCTTGTTTTCAAACTGAAACAGCTGGGAGTGGGTGGGTCGTTTCTTAGCATTATTATTTATTTTTTTAAGTAATTGATCTCAAAGAGTTGTTGTTGATGGGCAAAATAGTGAGTATAGGAATGCAATATCCGGTGTTCCAAAAGGTAGTGTTCTTGGCCCATTACTTTTCATACTATATACACATGACCTGTGGTTTGGTCTAAAAAGCAAGCTTGTTAAAATATGCAGAAGTGTCTACTCTCTTTGCGTCAATTTCATCCCCAGACTGTAGATCTGGGGTCGGTGAATCCCTTAAAAGAGATTTAGCTAAAATTAGTGCATGGTGCAAATTATGGGGTATGAAGTTGAATCCTAACAAAATTCAAAGTATGATTGTAAGTGGGTCAAGGACAGTAGCTCCTCAACATCCAGATCTTAGTATTCATCATATTTCCTTAAAATTGTATGACTTTTAAAGTATTAGGTGTGATACACGACAGCAAATTTACTTATGAGAAACACATTAGGTCTGTGTCTTCTTCAATTGCACAAAAAAATTGGCTTATACAGAATGTCTTAAAAGATTTTCGGTGATCAATCTATTTTGCAGAAGTGTTTTAATTCTTTCATTTTACCTTGTTTTGAGTATTGTTTTCCTGTCTGGTGTTCAGCTACTGATTCTCCTCCTAATTTGTTGGACAGAAACTTACGGTCTATTAAATTTCTTATTCCTGATCTAGATATTAATCTTTGGCACCATCGTTCAATTAGTTCATTATGCATGTTGCATAAGATTTTTCATAACTCTGACCATCCTTTACGTTCATATCTCCCAGGAGAATTCTATCCTGTTCATAATACTAGGCAAGCAGTTAATTCTAATAGCCAGGCCTTCTACATCATGAGGCTCAATACTACATAGTATTCTAGAAGTTTTATTCCAGCTGTTACCAAGATTTGGAATGATCTTCCTAATCGGGTAGTTGAATCAGTAGAACTTCAAAAGTTCAAAGTTGAAGCAAATGTTTTTATGTTGACCAGGCTGACATGAGTCTTTTTACAGTTTATGTATGACATATCTGTTTTAGACGCTGTTAATAGTTTATATTGGACATATCTGTTTTGACGCTGTTGCTGTTTTTAGGATGATTTACTGTTAATATATTCTCATCATTTATTTATTTCCTTATTTCCTTTCCTCACTGGACTATTTTTTCCCTATTTGAGCCCTTGGGCTTATATCATCTTGCTTTTCCAACTAGTGTGGTAGCTTGGCTAATAATAATAATAATAATAATAATAATAATAATAATAATAATAATAATAATAGATCAGTAATAAAATATTTAATAGAGCGTAAGTTCCTGTCCAACAAATTTAGATGAGAATCAGCAACCAATGACCAGACAGGAGCACAATACTTGAAATAAGGTAGAATGAAAAAAAAAAAAACCTTTCCTGTGAATAGATTGATCACCGGAAATCTTAAAAGACTTCCTCAATGAGCCAATCTTTTGTGCAATTGAAGAAGACAAAGATTTAATGTCATTCTAAAAAGTGAATTTTGTGTCGAGAATAACACATAATTTTTAGAAAAAAACATACAAGGTTAAAGAATCATTTTCAATGCTGAGATCCGGATGTTGAGGAGCCCCTGTCCTTGACCTACTTATAATCACAGTTTGAGTTTTCTTATGATTCAACTTCCTACCACATAACTTGTACCATGCACTAATTATAGCTAGATCTCTAGTAAGGGATTCAGCAACCTCATATCTACATTCGGGCGATGAAATTAATGTAAATAGAGTAACATCATCTGCATATGCAACAAGCTTGTTTTCTAGGCCAAACAACATTTCATGTGTATATAAGATGAAAAGTAATGGGACAAGAACACTACCCTGTGAAACACCAGATATCAGATTCTTATATTCACTATTGTGACCATCAACGACAACTCTTTCTGATCTATTACATAAAATTCAATAACAATGCTCAGAAACGACCCACCCACTCCCAACTGTTTGATTTGAAAATAATGGTCTCATGAAAAACACGGTCAAAGGCAGCACTAAAATCAAGGCCAATCATACGAACTTCCTGACCATAATCAAGGGATTTCTGTAGAACACTGGAGATTGTAAGAAGGGTATCACATGCTCCAATGCGTTTCTGAGAACCAAATAGCAAACTAGGGAACAGTTGATTACATTCAGCAAATATATTAAGACGTTGTGCCAAAAGATGTTCAATAACTTTAGATAATATGGGAGTTATGGAAATTGGGCGGTAATCAGTGGGACTTGAGCTACCAGAAACCCATTTACATAGTGGAGTAACATTACAATTTCTCCAACAATTGCTAAAAGCTCCTCTTCTTGCTAACTTGAGCAAAATAACAGATAAAAAAAAGGGAAAATACCATTTGGGTCACACCTCCATAAGCATCAAGCTCCATCAACAAAGTTTTAATTCCACGAGGTCGAATGGATTAACTAGTTAGTTTAGCCTCTGGAAAACAGGAATGAGGAAGTTCGAGTTTCTCACCACTTTACTCACTGTCAAACACACCTGCCAAAAGGGTTGCCTTTTCTTTTGGATAGTGAGGGACTGAGCCATCTGGTTTAAGTAAAGGGGAACTATTACATATACACCAAAGAGTACAGATTTAACCCTGGATAGGTACGGTGGGTCGTACGCGACCCCGAGCGTAAAAAAAAAGAGGTTTTTCTCACGTGACTCACCCCCGTGACTGAATTTGTGGGTGATCGACCTGCAGGAGGTGTCTCCCCTACACGCTCTAGTAGTGTCCAGATGTGCATTGCTGTAGCTGTACTCCTTCCCCGATTTCTGAGACGCGTCGGGGTCGAGCGCGACCGAGTTTACCCTTCTAAGGTAATTTGAATAATTATCAAAGTTATTACGTATTATGTAATTGTCGTAGAATGGTGCAACTTGTATAGGTTATCAGTTATGGAAAGTCTTGGTGGATTGTTTGGCTACCATGTGCATGATTTTTTTTTTAGTTAAAATGTCGTTCATCAACACGAGGACCATTTTACCGCGAGTGCCCTTTTTTAATTTTTTTTCATTTTTTTGCCAAGTCATTTTTCCGTAAGATATTGCCAAATAGTGTCGTAAAACTTTTGCTTGTTTAGTGTTGGAAAGTGTATCTAGATGATCTGGCTACCCATGCGTGACTTTGTTTTTGTCAGATACGACGTAGTTATTGGTATATTGGGTATTTAACTGCGGTTGCCAATTTCTGTTTTTTTTCAATATTTGTAAATATTTTTACGTAGTAAGGAATTGCCGTATATTATTAATTTTTTTTCATGTTTATGTGTTAGAAAGTGTGCCTTGATGGTTGGGCTAATACGTGCATGTCTTTTTTTTTATCTGAGATGCCGTATATTAGAATGTTGGGCATTTTACCGCGAGTGCCCCTTTTTCATTTTTTTTCATTTTTTTGCCAAGTAATTTTTCCATAAGATATTGCCAAATAGTGTCGTAAAACTTTTGCTTTTTTAGTGTTGGAAAGTGTGTCTAGATGATCTGGCTACCCAAGCGTGACTTTGTTTTTGTCAGATACGACATAGTTAATGGTATATTGAGTATTTAACTGCGGTTGCCAATTTCTGTTTTTTTTCAATATTTGTAAAAATTTACTACGTAGTAAGGAATTGCCGTATATTATTGATTTTTTTTTTCATGTTTATGTGTTAGAAAGTATGCCTTGATGGTTGGGCTAACACGTGCATGTCTTTTTTTTTATCTGAGATGCCGTATATTAGAATTTTGGGCATTTTTCCGCGAGTGCCCCTTTTTATTTGTTTTGCATTTTTTTGCTTAGTCATGTTACCGTAAGGAATTGGCAAGTAGTGTCGCAAAACTTATATTTTTATAGTGTTGGAAAGTGTTTCCAGATGATCTGGCTACCCATGCCTATTTTTTTTTTAGCCAGATATGGCGTATATATAAGTATGTGTTCGGTTTTCCTGTGATTGCCATTTTTTTGTTTTTTTCCCATTTCTTTCAAAATTACTACGTACTAAGGAACTATCACAGAGTAATGATTCATTTATATGTTTATTTGTCGGAAAATGTGCCTTGATGGTTTGCCTAGCACGTGGCTGAAATTTTTTTTTTTCTGAAATGCCGTATATTAGAATGGCCATTTTTCCGCGAGTGCCCCTTTTTATTCGTTTTGCATTTTTTTGCTTAGTCATGTTACCGTAAGGAATTGGCAAGTAGTGTCGGAAAACTTATAATTTTATAGTGTTGGAAAGTGTTTCTAGATGATCTGGCTACCCATGCCTATCTTTTTTTTTAGCCAGATATGGCGTATATATAGGTATGTGTTCGATTTTCCTGTGATTGCCATTTTTACATTTTTTCCCATTTCTTTCAAAATTACTACGTACTAAGGAACTATCACAGAGTAATGATTCATTTAGATGTTTATTTGTCGGAAAATGTGCCTTGATGGTTTGCCTAGCACGTGGCTGAATTTTTTTTTCTTCTGAAATGCCGTATATTAGAATGTTAGCCATTTTTCCGCGAGTGCCCCTTTTTATTTGTTTTGCATTTTTTTGCTTAGTCATGTTACCGTAAGGAATTGGCAAGTAGTGTCGCAAAACTTATATTTTTATAGTGTTGCAAAGTGTTTCTAGATGATCTGGCTACCCATGCCTATCTTTTTTTTAGCCAGATATGGCGTATATATAGGTATGTGTTCGATTTTCCTGTGATTGCCATTTTTTCGTTTTTTCCCATTTCTTTCAAAATTACTACGTACTAAGGAACTATCACAGAGTAATGATTCCTCTAGATGTTTATTTGTCGGAAAATTTTGTTTACTTCTTTTTTGATTGAATATCATCAAATTTTTTTTAGCTAAAATATTACATTGTTTCACATTTTTGTTTTTTTTTCGATTTTATTTCCCTTCAAAAAAATTTTTTTGGGTCAGAATTTTAATTTTATAGTCGTAAAATAATCGACAATTATCCTGCAACCCACCATACAATTTTTATGCATATCCAATAATAATTAGATTAGTAAATAACACCTTGAAATTGACATACCCTTCCTACATTTCAAGTGGCAGATTAGGGAGTCTGAGTCAGTGTGGTTGGCGGCCATTTTGTGGACATATCCGAAGCGTAAGTTGCCCTATCTATATATATTCTTGTTCCCTATAGAATTTGTGATATTTTGGTATATTTTTACCAGCATAAATATCATATTATATATTAAATATATGTATTTTTTTACGAAATTTCTAAGTACTCAAAAAATTACCTTTAGATATGGCCCCTGATATAAATGTAATTTACAAAATAATGAAGATTTTTTTACATATTTCTATTTTAGGATAACATATGTTTATTCCCTAAAAAAATTAGCCACTTCCTATTTCATTTGGGTACCCAAAAAAATTCATGAAATTTGGACAAATTTTTTTGGCCAAAAAAAGTTACCCTTTTTTTCTCATTTCAGATCTTCACCTCCATGGGTCTGACTTCATCCAAAATACACCAAGATGTGTCCTAAACATTCAAGAATCAATTCCTAAAAGGATTTGTGTATATATGTATAAACTTTTTTTTATGAATTTTTATGTCAGGTCTTTTTTTTCTACTTAATTTTTTAAAATATTTATAATAAATAGTTTTTCTGCAGATGAGTAGTATTTATCTTTACAGTTGTTTTAAGCATTCATTGAAGTTTTTTTGGCAAAAGAAAAAAAGAGGTTACTGCAAAAACTGATTTTTCAAGAATTTTTTTTTGGCGTCGGGGTCGTTCGCGTCCGACTATACCCTTAAATGGGTGTCCGAGGAGCGTACCTATCCAGGGTTAAGGGTAGTCCACCATTTATTATCCTTGGTTGTAGCAGAAAGGGGGTTTTTTTATGGTAAGATTGTAATCCTTTTTCAATTGAAGCATATATCCTCTGAGCAAAAGCTCTAAGCTGAGTACAGTTATTCCAGGTCAAAACTTATCTGTTCCCCTTCCAAAGATGATAGGCCTCCTGCTTCTCCAAATAACCACGTCTACAATCATCATAGAACATGGTTTGTCTTTTAATCGGTACCTTAGCACACAAGAGGGGATACGCTTATCAATTATGTTGACTAGATTTTCATTCAAAAGGACAACAGGATCAATGCTACTATACATTTTTGACCAGTTCAAGCTCAAAAGACCATGCAAAATCCTATTCCAGTCTGCTGGAGATTTCACATAAATATTACAATAGTACGATACATCAGGGACAGGATGCTCACTCTTCACTGCTAATGAAAGGCAGACATGATCAGATGTCTCGACTGGAGAACCAACCTTACTTGTTATAACGATAGGGAAGTCAGTGTATATGAGGTTCAAGTAGTTCCAGGACCTGTGAGTAGCTTCATTCATGATTTGCTCACAGCCTGATTCAGAGGCAAAGTCTAAAGCTCTTAAGCTATGGCCATCGGTAAGAAAAACAGAACTTAACCACTCCCTATGGTGTGCATTGAAATCACCAGCAAAGACAAGAGAGGCCTTTCTATCATCTAGTTAATACTGCAATTTTATCACTAGTTGGTCTATTATAAAATTCATATTATCTGTTAGATTTTTAGCAACAAGAAAACTCATACTTTTCTTTGTTCCTTTCATGTCATCAGAAGGAAAAGAAATTACCCTCTCATACCTCGATATATGATTCCCCGGTTCTACTAATTTCACTCAATCCTATTATATCCAAACTTTTTTTTCTTTCAACTAATCTAGTAATAGCAGAGAGATTCTTGGCATAGTATGTTCCAAGGTTTAGTTATATATATATATATATATATATATATATATATATATATATATATATATATATATATATATATATATATATATATATATATATATATATATGTGTGTGTGTGTGTGTGTGTTTGTGTGTTTAAGTAAAACTGGAAAACAGCAAATAATCAAATATAGAAAATCCTGAACCACCATCTAAAAGGGAAAGTTGACCGGATATAATGTAGGATCTTAATTTTGACATTGATATTCCTTTTACTTGAAAAAGAAAACCAGTATTTCTATTGCAACTACCTCATCGATATTCTAAGACAATATGGCCTGAAGACAACAACCGGTACTATTCAAAGCTTAAAATGTTACTCACCGAATCACAACATGAGATGTTGTATTCATTGTGGCCGCATTGGCCAACCTAAACTGCAGGAAATGTTGAGCGCGCATCACTTGCGTTTATAAGAAGAGTTTCAGAAGTAGGTATTGTTGAGGGCTATTAGAATTGAGTAGACGATGGTTTGCTCCAGGAGAAATAGGAGGATCGTTGTAAAAGAGAGAGAGAGAGAGAGAGAGAGAGAGAGAGAGAGAGAGAGAGAGAGAGAGAGAGAGAGAGAGAGAGAGAGAGAGAGATGGCTCTTTAGGAATTTATGAAATGATAAATATTAGATTTTTTGTCGGGAATGAAATCGACAAGATCAGACAACGCTTTTGTTCAATACCATACCTATTATTGTTGGTTTTATTATTAATATCATCGTCATAACCGTCTATAATAATGAAAGAAAAAACAATCATAGAAAATAGGAACAAAAATAACTTTGCTAATGATGAGTGCATGTGAAATACCTAATGCTTGGCTAGAGAGAAATTATAAGTTTTGAATGACATTATTTATATAATTGCCCCCACGCCGATTCCTCCATACGTATAAAATTGTCCACTCCGGAAAGTGCATCATTATGCAGGATATTGATATATTGCATTTTCAGATATAACCATATTTCCTTTAAATGGAATTTGGATGTTTCAAATATGAATTACATTTGTTCATAATTTCGTGTGAATAGGTAATAATGTCGTTTTTAAATTTATGCTTTATTCTTCTTATTCTTCTTTTGACATCAATCTCATGCATGTAAGTTTATTTTTTTGGGTGTGTTAAATTCAGAATTTTATTTGTTTTCATTGTCATTTTTTTTTTGGGGGGGGGGACGTTCCGAAATTTGAGAAATTTCTTAATATTTACATGAGAAAATTCTGAACGGATATTCTTTTTTTACTAAAACATATAACGGATTTTGAGCGAAGTGAAAAATCTATTTTTGGGTGAGATGGCCATGTCGTCCTGGTGGAAGTTCCTATAAGTAGCTTCCTAAGAGATATATGTATTACAGTGATGTTCCCAAAGAATTTTACCTTTAGGTCTACAGAATTCTAACTCCTGGCGCGAATATCCTTAAATTTTCTCTCAAGGATATTGCATAATATCAGTGGACGTTTTCTTGACACGCTACATTGCAATCTGCACCCCAATAGCAGAAATAGAAGGGGAGCCGTATCAAGGTTACCCTAGTTCCCATACTACTATTGAGTATCACAACAGCTACATATCCAAGATGGCAGACATTCCTTGTAGCATTGAGCATGGTGCTACAGATACAGTACTTCAGGAGGGATACTGTGAAGATGTTTTCTTTTTAGAAAAGAAGGGTTGGTCCATTAGGACGACATGGCCATCTCAGCCAAAATAGATTTTTGAGCGAATATTTGGGTTCAAGTCATGTCGTCCTGATGGAAGCGTACCAGAGCATTAATGTATCTGTGGACTCTCATCAGTGCCTTGACCTTGAGACAACATTTCTATGGCCATTTGGACCATTTTAGGCAAATGACGTTACTGTTATCCGTCATCATCACTAATCATAAGTGATGTTAGTACTTCCTGCCCCATACAGGGAAGAGTCATTCTAGACAGTAGAAAAGGGGCCTCAAGTTAGCATATATTGTATGAACAAACATATGTATATACTAGATATACAAACAGTCTCATAATTTGTATATACTGACGAATCAATATCAGTGTCTCTTATATTCATTGTTTGCAAGCATACAATTATATGAATAATACTTACCTCAATAAGTCCAAGAACTCTGGCATCTTAAACATGCAATTGTCGGGTGGATTAGGACGCAATTACATTCTAATAGACATTTGTTTCTAATAAATGACTAAATGAATTAACAAGTAAAACGAATGTAGCATGATAACGGAATTATACATGTAACATATACAGAAATTATATTTCTTTCTTGAAAGGAAACAAATAATGAGTGCCACTCTTAGATTGAAGAAAAATTCATAATAAAATTTATCTTCGTAATTTGTGTACCAGTTACATTCTATCAACACTGTGTACTATGTACACACCTCACTAGTGCTATCTGTATAATTCCACACCTGGGATATTGAACAGAGTTAGTGTCACCATGGTAACACTCATTCAAAAGGAGGTCACACTAAAGGTGATGACCCCTTCTCCCTTTAATTGACAGTCCCAGTCAATTAACTGTTCTTAGCAGAATTAGACGACAGGTTTTAATACACTACCTGCCGCCACCACAAAATGCTTCAGTTCATAGAACTGCTTAGCATAGTGTTTGTAGAACAATCTGGATGATTTCCATCCAGTATATGAGCAAAGCTGCTCAAAGTCCATATACTGCAAAAAGTTCAGTGATGAAGCAATTTTTCTCAGATCATGACCTGCGGGAGTACTGTCAGGATCTGCTCTACGAATAAAGTAGGTGAGCTTCGCCCTCACTTGTTTATAGGGATAAGTTTGATCCAGAGGTTTCTCATTTAAAGAGCTATCCTCCCCTGAAGTCTGAAGTTCTACGAAGATAGACATTTAGACACTCTACAGGACATAGAAAGACATCTTTCTTCAGAGGGCAGATTCTCCAGGAACCCCATCTCTTAGTGGGTAGCTCGTTCTTAGCAAGAAAGGTTGGATCAGGGAGGAGATTCAGTTTTCCTCCGGCTTCTGTGAACTGAATGTGGCCCTCATCTCTAGATAGGGCCACTATTTCACTAACTCTAGCCCCGGAGGCTATGGCGAACAGAAAAATAACCTTTTGGGTTAGATCCTTAAGGGAACAATCTTCATTGTTCACAGATGAGGCGTAATGTAGGACCTTATCCAAAGACCAAGAGATGGGCTTTGGTGGTGCTGCAGGCCTAAGCCTTGCACATGCCTTCGGAATCTTATTAAAGAATTAATTTGCCAGATCCACTTGAAAGGCATATAGAAGAGGTCTAGTCAAGGCTGACTTGCACATAGTTATCGTGATTATGAAGGTGGACAAAGAAGGACAGACAGAAGTTCATTGAAATTCCTTTCGGTCATTTTGCTTTCACAAAAGCAACCCACTTTTTCCAAGAAGACTCATATTGTCTTCTAGTTGACTTAGACTTGTGTTCTTCTAAGAATTCTATAATGCCTTCTGAGATCCCAAACCTTTTCCTAACTGCTAGGGCGTGAAAATCATGAAATGAAGGGTTCGGGTTCTTTGTGATAAATAAAAGCCAATTAACTTCTTAGCCTTCTGAAATAGTCCTAGGATCAGAACTAGGGCCAGTCTCAGCTTCAGTTCCTTCACTAAAGAGGACAGATTGCTGTTGAGCTACTTGGAAGCCAACAGAGCTACTCCTCCCTGGTAGGATCTCAGCGTGTTGAGGACCTTAAGCAGGAGATCGGATGGGATGAAAGGTGATTTCTGAGTTCATCAGTTCCATACTAGAGACCTGCTGTGTGTTATCTCCACTAGATGATCCTCATATGGGTCTACATATCGAGGTAGTTTCTTGAAGACGCTCATGATGAAGAGATCGATCTGCCATTCGGGGACTTGTTCCTATCTGGAAGAGAATAGGTCTGTGTACGTGGACCTTTTTATCTCTATCGGCTTGAGCCCAATTAGAGCATCCACTGTCACATTGTGGATCGATTGTACATGAACTGCCTACAGGTGGCCTCCCTTTAAGGAAGGGATCGTTAACGTCACCTAGACTGTATGAGATGTTCTCTAGCATTGTCAATTCTGACGTCTCATTATCACTTCAGTGTCCCAGATCAGCAGTAGGAGGTCTGATCTACGTAGAGAGAGTTTCCCCACTCATAACAGGACCCACATGGTCTTCGGACTTTCAGACTTTGACCTTTGTTAGGGAAGCGATTAAGGAACGGCCAATATCAGTCTTTTTAGATCTCCTCGAACGTTTGATGTGTATTTTCTCCAGACTCTTGACGCATCTTTCAACAGTTCCCTTAGCACTGGTTCTGTCACTATTGCAAACTGAAGAAAGTTCAGAGCTCCTCCCTGTTAGCGTCTTGTAAATCTGACTGATTACCAGAGTCTCTTGACCGACCCTGCAATCTCCTTTTCATTCCCAAGGGAAAGGAAAGTAGTTGTGACCATAAGTTTCAATGTTTTTTTAGACATTGAAGCTTTTGAGCTAGAGAGAATCGAGACTTCTTGAAACTTATCTTGCATCCGCGATGTTCCGGGAACCGGATCATTTCCTTGGATGTTCATAGACCAGCCACTTCGGGTGCTGCCCACCCCAGTCTCTCTTCCAGGTACAATGTAGCCTGAACCCTTTCTAGGCTCGGTTTTTGCATGACTGTGTCTTCCAATCCTGTGAAGATACTTAGGACTGTGTCTACTCCAACAAGTATCTTTCCTAGAATATACGTTACTCTCTGTAACTTGAATCCTAGATAGGAGGGGAGCGGGTGACTGACTAGAAGTTGCCAATAGACACCTTTCAGGTCTGACAAGACTACAAACACCCCTTTTTGAAACAGGGTCCTTATGTTCAGAAGGATTAACATTCTGAACTTGCTGTTTTATTTGAACTTGTTGAGTGGCGACAAATCCAGAATGACTCTGAGTTTTCTTGAGTCCCTATCGTGAACACCAAACAGCCTTCCCTGGAATTCGATGGACAATAGTTCCCTTACCACCTGTATGCTCTAGAGCTCTAAGGTATAATCCTCCAAGAGGGTTTTGGACTGTAGGAAGAGTTGAGGAAATGATGGTGGAGACATGTCTACCTCCCATCTTAGTCCTATCTTGATTAAGCTTTGGACCCAAGGAACGAAGGTCCAGTGATCCTGAAGAAACCTCCCTCCTACCAGAAGCATCTCCATGCTTCGAATGATCAGTTGGTTTAAATATTCGACCACCTGCCTGTGGCACCGCAGTCACTGCAACAGTGGGATGTTGTTGAAAAGCCCGACGTATATCTCCAGCCTTTTCCGTCGTCCTTTTAGGTTGGGGACCCACAACCGTGGAAGACTTTCTCTTTGAAAAAATGCCCCACTTTTGGAGAAGTCCTATGTTCTCTGTGGTGGCGTTCCTAATCACTTTTCTAACTACCTCGTCTGGGAAGAGGTCTTTCCCTCAGATATTGGAAGATATTAGCTTCCTTGTTTCATGTTTCACTGTCATGGCAGTGAACACAAACTCCCTACATGCTCTCATAGCCTTCATAAAGGCTTAAAGGTCTTTTACTAAGGTAGTCATATGTATTTTGGCTAAGACCCTGAGCATGTCTGGGATACTTTGATGGGTTGAACACAACTCTATGTAGTTTTGTAAGGATAGGGAGGCTGCAAGTCTCTCTTTTTTCTCTTGTTCATTATATAAGAGAAACTCGGATAATTTAGGGAGATTCTCGTTAAACTGTCGACTGGCCACATCCGCATCCAGTCTTCTTATTGAAAAGGTTGAGTGGACATCCTTCCAGTCCTTCACCTGTCTGGGAATGGCTAGTGACATAGGCTTGCACTCCTTGCGTGCAGGACATGGTTTACCTGCCTCCACTCCCTTGGCAACAGATTTAAATGTCTCCCCCGTAAAGGGGAATAAAATTGAAGCAGGAGCAAGAAAGGAAGGGTACCAGTTACCTAGTGTGAATACCTTCGACACCGAGTAACCTGCCTTTTTCAGACTACTTGCCAGGATAGCCTGTGTCTTATCCTGGTCGAGAATCATGACCTCCTTCAATTCCGTTCCTTTTCCTGACCTTGGTTCACACTTCAGTCAAACGAAACACGTAGAGAAGGTGTCAAAGCTTGGCCAAAACTAGATTTTGTCAAAAGGAACAGCACCCATCTTCTCCACTATGTAGAGTTTGCTGTTTAAAATCGGAATCAGCTCCGGAAACCTCCAGGCATTGGTTTTGGAGCATGACAGAAGGTCTTGATCTATGGGTCGTTTGTATGACCCTTGGGGAGCGACAAGTGGAGCTTCAAGGGGCTCTGTCTTGCATTTCGCTTCCTGCTTTTCGTCTTGTTTGCTAAGATTTTCTATTAGATTTTTCACTTGTGCCCATAATTGGTCCATTCCATATATTACATGGGTAGGAAGGGAAGATGTAGATGTCAATGGCTCTAGAGACGGCACAGGCGGAAACAATTCCGACACAACATTTTCCCCTTCTTCCCGTGGGGGATTGCTGCCCTCCATCCCAAAGGCTATCTGCCCGTCAGGAGATGTAAATCATGCCTGGGGCACTACTATTTCCTTACTTGCTTTCGGAAATAGTAGATTACGTATCCTATCACTAAGTAGGTATGGTCTCGGAGAGATTTCCTGGAAGCCTCTCACCCAATTGCGTAATTTGTTAAGAGCTGCATCCCTAGACACTATCGACATGGGATTCTTGAAACCTTCGGACCTTAAGGTCCGACATACATTGCAAACCTGCAGGTTCCAATAATTTAGGGATTCGGAAAGGATATTGCAGGGGCATGAAACCTGCATGAATTATGACTATAAAAACACTTACTCTTCACATTGCAGAACACTGCAACACATGTCATCTGGGGTTCCTCCTGTAAGAAAGGAAAGCCAAATGAGTATACAATGGATTGTCTCACTGATAACCAATAAGGGAAAGTCATCTTTTAACTATAATAGCTTAGGATAGTAAGCTAGAAAGGGATAGTGGGAGACACATACTTGTGTATCCCCTGCAAACAATTGCGGTTACCTCCCCTCAGTATTAACTATAAGGAGATTCCTTTATCAAGTGAACTGCAACGAAAGGGTTCTAACCCCTAGGGGTTGAAAAGTGAAAAAATCACAGCCCCTGCATATTCTTAACACTGTGGGGTAAGGATGACTGATTTTTAATCAGAGTATTGAAGAAATTCTATTCTTTCAATATAGGAATGGTACCAGCAGAAGCATGCAGGGATACCCAGGAAAGTGTTGGAAAATATAGGCTACTGTATAATAAATACAGTAGTTCAAGCCGCATATTGCCAGCAAGGTTAGCACCAGGGACAGTTCAGTCAACATATGGTTGGCTGTGATCCTGGCCGGCAGCTCGCCGGACACCGGCTGTCGGCAGCTTACCGGCTGCCGGCAGGTCGCCGGCTGTCGGCCTACCAGGTGCTAGGAACTACCTACTGTATAATCATACTATAGTTTTCTGTTTGCAATATATATCATATTGCAAATTACTAGCTACTGTATAATTATATATAATGTAGTTCAGCCAGTGTGCTGCCATTATGGCAAGCATCTGACGGTAGGGTCCAGCCGGTATGACACCGACTTGACTAAGGAAGAATAAAAGACATATATTTGTGTATCCCGTCCAGCCCGTTTGCTATGACCTCCCTTAAAATATCAAATCATAGAGTTTCCTGATCAGGGACACTCAAGGATAAGGGTTCTACCCTTTTAGGGTTAGAAGTGTAATACCACTAGCCCTTTAAAATATTCAATATTATAGGGTAAAAGAAAACTGATTTCTAATCAGAATATTGAAGAAATTCTATTCTTTTATTATAGGAATGGTCTCAGCAAACGTCCAGGCAAGGATACCCAAAATATGTTGGAAAATAACTACTAGTATAATATATACAATAGTTTTTTATATGCAGTATATCCTATTCTGCAAATATACTGACTACCTGTATAAACATATACTGTAATTCAGCCGACATATAGCCGGCATAGCTAGGTCTGCCGGCAAAGGCAGCATTCTAGCTAAAGAGAGAGAAAAAGCATGGAGTGAAGGCTGCTTCATAACTGTGTATGTATACAGAAATTAAGGATGTAAAAGTATAATTTACTACCTTTCTCCAGAAAGAAGGTTCAGATGGAAGGGGAGAATGTAACATTCAGGCTTTCATCCAGCCACAGTACTATCGCTGGCAGAATCCAGCCAGCACCGAGCCGGCAGGCTAGCCCCTGCCAGCAATAGTACAGTCGGCGTGCTGCCGACTGAGTCAGCACCTATCTACCGGCAGCCAGAGTGATACCCCGACAACAGAACTTGTGGACATCAGTCCAAGGGAGAACTGAAGAACCTCGTGACAGAAGGGACTTCCCACCCACAGCCATCATGGCTGCCGACAGATGGCATGACTACTAGCAGCTTGCATAGCCGCCGGCAGTCGGCATAACCCCCGACAGTATGCAAAACCTATGGTCGCCGGCAGCCGTAATGGCCGCCGGCAGTTGTCATGGCTGCCTGCAGCTGGCATAGCCACAGACAGCCGGACAACAGCTGTAGAGAGTCTAGCCGGCCCCCGCAACTTACCGGCAATGGTCAGTTTGCAGGATGCCGGCTCAAAGAAAGACAATGACTTTGCCATCATAAAAGAACTGAGGGGAGGGAAAAGGGTCCTGAATGAGGTGTGGAAGAAGCCGGCAATTGCCGGTCCTACAGACACTTAAGAAACTCTGTTTTAGTATCGGTGGCATCCTAGGCGGTAGGAGAATCATCTATTCTCCAGCCTAGGGTCTGCCAATACAGTTAAGGGGCCGGCAGCAGTGTCGCCTCCTCTCAACAGGGGAGAAACAGAGTTCCATTGATGGTGTCATCCTGGGCCTCAGAAGTGTACTACGCCTCAGCCTAAGGTCTGTGAGCACAGGACTAGTCTACTAGGCCACAGAGAGAAGATGGCAGCATCATACAACCACTTCAGGTGCGGCCTAGGGAAGGCTAGCCTCCTATGTCAGCAGCCTGGCCAGCAGGGGAATGAATATTCACCCTGTGGCCGACTGTCGGCACAAGACTAAAGACTCTGAGATTCTGACCGAATCCCAAAACCTGCCATCTGCGGTTAAGGGAAGAGACAGAAAACCCTAGGCTAGTCATGCATGAATGAAAACGCAAGGAATGATCCACTAGGGTTGTAGCCTAAGGCTACACTCAGAGGGAAGAGAGATTACCCTTAAATCTCTACTTGAGACGAGAATTGGTCATATAATAATTCTAGGAGATACCTATCTCCAATGAATTGATAACCAATGCACGAGGGTAAACGGGAAAAGGTCGAAAGTATGCTATGTTTTCTAGGTTAGGTTACCTAGGCAAGACGAGATCTCTGTTACCTAAATCACCGAAATTCTTACATATACATTCGACATAGAAAAAGGAAAATTATGCATTTAATATCTTTATAAGTATAATTTGCCCAAATTAGTTCCATAATCAAAATATTAATGTTATTTAAACCGGGAATGTCGTTCTGCTAACTAAATACCACATGCCTAACGAACGACAGTGCCCATGGCGCTTCTGGTAACAGGCCTAGCTCCTAAACACATTAAATTACTCTAATTATACTGTGAGACTGGAGCTAAATTACCCACATTGTAAAGATTCAATACTCAACTTTCCAGAGGTGAAAGAAGCTGGAGATTGTATAATAATCCTTGAAAATCGATCGAAATTATCAGATCAACAGGGAACACCACCGAGCAAAATTGCTACAAAATTAGGAATGTCCGCCATCTTTGATATGGCACTTTTTTGTTACTCAGTAGTAGTATGGGAACTAGGCTAACCTTGATACGGCTCCCCTTCTAATTCTGCCACTTTCCCCCTGGAAGCGTAAACGCTAATAGGGGTGCAGATTGCTATGCGGCGTGTCAAAAATACCTCCTCTGATTTTATGCGTTATCCTTGAGAGAAAATTTAAGGATATTCGCGCCAGGAGTTAGAATTCTGGATACCTAAAGGTAAGATTATCTGGGAATA
>NC_090747.1:2870375-2875375 GCF_036898095.1 Palaemon carinicauda | reverse complement strand
CAAAAAATCTTATGCAACATGAATAATGAACTAATTGAACGACGGTGCCCAAAAATAATATCTAGCTCAGCAATAAGGACAATATTTCCTATGTCATGATTCCTTGACTAATCAGGCAATGAGTTTGCGGTTTTTCATTAGATAACATTAAGAACATTTTAGTGAAAGGAGATAAGGTAATCCTTTATTTCATTCATATACGGTATGAATTACCTGTTAATTATTCGAGATCAAGCTACAGAATAACTGAAAAAGAACCTTAAACATCAATCGAAGATTTTATTGTTGTACATAATTTTATTAGTTTATATGCATTTGGTTTAAAATACTCACAATATTCAGTATATAAGTTGTTCGGAATGTAAACTATTCAAATTATGCAATTTGAAATACATCTAAAAGAATCAAATATTTTAATTATCACAAAACAATTCACTTGAATTTTTGGAGGATCTGATCTTTATTGTAGAATAGTATTTAACTCATGTAAAAACATATGACCACGGTTATGTATATGTAAGATATTCTGTAATTTCCTCATACAATACAATTACTGAATTGTGGTTATTTATTATGTCAAATACCCTATTTTGTTTTATTATTTTGATTCCGAGCGTATGGTCATTGTCTATAGAACCTATCAGGATGAAGAATTTTTTTTTTTTTTATTTGGACTGAAAGAATTGTAGGGATGGTAGGTTAATTGGATATGACTTTGATATGTTGATTTGATTTTATGTAAAACATTAAAGAGAACAAAAACATACATCTGTATAATATGGATTGATATCTGAGATATAATTCGATACTGTGGTGTTAGATCGAATGCCTTTTAGGACGGTAGGATAATTATAGATCAACTGGAAAACGGGAGAAAATTTTCTTTCATATAGAGGGAAGTAAATTTTGATCTAATTTACTGAAAATAATTATAGCAAAAATAAATATATATGTGTATTATAAATCAATATCTGAGATGAAATCTAATACTGATGTCCTTCTATATTTGTCACAATAAACTTAAAATCAAAAAAGAATTATACGTTCTATTTTTGTTTATCAAATTAACTGAGATTTATAACTTTACCTCCTTTCCTTTAGTCCAAGTTATATCTATATTGAAATATCGCTCAACCTTCTCCCCTTTGTACACGAAATAAGGACATTCTCCATGATCTTGCATTTTCTCCTCAAAGTAAACCAGGGAATACCATTTCCTCTCCCCAACTGCATCCTGAGTTTTACTCTTATTATTATTATTATTATTATTATTATTATTATTATTATTATTATTATTATTATTATTATTATTATTATTATTATTATTATTATCATTATTATTATTATTATTATTTCAGAAAATTACGCTCTTTTAAGCATGTTTCATTGAATATGTTTGCTCCCTCAGAAGCAGTGATTTTATAACATATCTTCTCAATTGCTGTAATGAGTTTTTTTCTCTACATTACTCCATTCTGCCAGTAATTAGGTTAAATTCATCATTCACTGTCCGGTAGGTAAAATTCAGGTTTAATGTAAAGTTCACAAAGTCAGTGATGTTTTCTGAGAGGTAACTTCTCCCTTCCTCAAGCTGGAATGGTCGGAGTGGTTAGTTGCTTGCTTGCATACTTACTTGCTTTCTTGCCTGGCCTTGCTGCCAGACATAAGCTTTTGCAACACTTCTGCCCAGAGGAGAAGTTTGTCCGGACGAGGGCCCTTTGACAAGATGACTGGGCCCACAAGACAATAAAATTTTTGTGAATAGGTGTGCTGTTCTGACCAGAGAGCAGCATGATTTTGCTCAAACCAAAGAGCTTTCATGGTATTAGCTTGCCCTTTGAGCTCTCAAATCCGGTCCAGTTTAGGTCCAAAGTGAATGGTTTTCGGGGTAGAGAATACTGTATTGGCAAAGCAGCAAGTCCCAGTAGGTAGAAGAAACGGGGAGGAGAGAAGTCAAGTCGGAGAGAAAAGAATCAGTTCTGAGCATAAAAGCTTGTCCTTGCTCTAAGGGGGAGGGGGATTTGGGACGGAGAATTAGAGGATTTTGGGGTTAAGGAAAGGGATAGAACTCTGGAAAGGTGTTGCATGACCAAGAAAATTTGGATTTCTAGGGAGAGGAATTTTATTTGTGATGCTGCCGGAGCTGGCACCTGCTGCCTAATACCAACTCCAGCACCCCGGACGTGGTAAGGTTGTTGCTATTCGCTGAGCTCTCCGGGGAGGAGCTCTTTGAGTTCTGGACTGTTGCGGCTGCTTCGACAGTGGTTGAGATTGGTTAAGCTACGAGACATTTTTCATGGCGGCAGTTCAATTTAGACGTTTGGGACACCTCTTGTTCCTAGCATGGTGGGATCGGGAACAGTTTGGACATCTAGATCAAGTCTCCTGGACTTCTTTGTGTGCAACCATGCATACCTAAGTGTTATGGTGCTAATTGCAGATGCTACAGATGTTAGAGGCCCTGCAATCCTTGTAATGGTGGCCAAACATCTGGAGAAAAAAAAAAAAAAAAAAAAAAAACATCAAACGGGTTCTAGCGTGAAATTCTGGATGGGAAAGGTTCCCCATATTCCAAGGTCAAACTCAGATGGAATTGGTCCTATGAAGGTGGCAATGATCTTCCTGGTAGGAGCATCAAATCTGGTTTTGGCTCGTTCAATGCTGGAGATGTTGCTGCAGTAGGTGAGTCAGGTGATGGGCATGATCGCTGGATAGTTGGCAATAATGGCATTGCTAAGCTTCGCGACTGGATCTAGAAACATCAGAGTTGATTCTTTCTTTATAGGGCGGGCACTGTTCTGATTCTTGAGGGAGATAATGAGTTGTCCTGTGTGGTTTATTCGGGCTGTGGGCTTCACGTTAAGGTTGGGTGCATAGTGGCAACTACAGCATAGGTGCTGCAGTCTTTTGCCTGGAATTTGAACAATGGTCGAGGTATCTTCTCTTCTTTTTTTGGTGATGGTTCGGTGTTTTGTACAGTGACTGTTTCTTCATGAAGCAGCACCGTCAGGCAGTCAGTACAGTTGATATCCAGGGAGTGTTTAACCTCCTTGGCTGTCTAGGTTGTGAAAAATCTTTGATCTCTGTGTGTGATTGGGGCCTGAATTCCAGGTTTGGAGAATGATCCATGGTCACAGATACCCAATACACAGATAACTCTAGAGTTGAAATGTGTGGACTTCTGCGTCGCTTGTAAGATGGAAAAGGTGGCTCGACATCGAGTTCCATTATCCCCATGCTTCTTGTAGTACTTGGGGCATAAGTCTGATAGAAGTATGTAATCTATGCAGTTGCATCTGATGTGGTGGCTGGCTAGTTCTGGGTCTCTGACTCAACGTCCTTTAAGGCCTACCCAGTCGGACAGTTCACATCTACACAACAATCGTGTTGACAAAATTGAATCCTTGTATAGCTGTTTGTAGTGGCAAAGATAGCCTGAATACAGGCAATCCCATCCCCAGTCTCTTAGGAAGGAAAGCAACATGATTATAAAACTCTACGGCCACAGCAACGAAAAATTTCCATTGCTCAATTGCTTACCAGAAAATTCTGCTGGATAGGTGGACTCTTTGCCAGCTGATTGATCAAAAACAGGGCGATAAGCTAAGTCATCATAATGAAGGCTGAACTGAGAATGGTAAGGTCTTTTCATATGGCAGTCCAGGTTTGTTGAAAGAGGCCCACCTCAGGCACCGTGAGCAAAGCCAGTAGTGATATAAGCGGGGCGACGAATTTTCATTAGCTGAGATGCTCGCCAGGAGAGCTTAAGCCAGACTTCTGCTCCACTCACTCATAGGCTGTGCGTCACCATTTTGTCCACTGACAGCTGTTCTGTTATTGCTGGATTCCAAGAGGATTTCTATCAGAGGTGGTCTGTTCTTGCAATGATCTGTGATGTCTCAGTTCCTATAGTCCTATAGCAGGAGGGGAGAAGGACTATTTACAGGGTTCGGTTGGAAAGGGATTTTTCCCATTGTATAAGGAGGCCTTCGAGGATTCTTAGACTTATGCTTTCAGGAGTGCTACCGGTTATCTTGGTATTCTTTACAATATCCTCATATATGATATTGTTGTGGGTTTACATGGCATTGACTTTTCTGTTGCCTTGTAATACGTGACAAGACATTCGCTTAGTCAGATGAATTGTGATCATTCTTATATAACATACAGAGTATCCTGAAACAGGGCATTCGTAGGAATATACCACATTGGTCTGCATAAGGATGTCCTGTATCATTAGAGCTAGATTGTTCTTCATTATCTGAGATTTAGTTTCGGCTGTCTGGTAGAATATGATGTGTTTTATAATCCTTTTATCATCCACAGTGGAGATGTGGAATTTGATAATGTACCTTGCAGCTTTTTCATTTTTTTTAAGGTTACTATGCATAAAACTTTTGTGATAAAGGTTTATAGTCGTGGTAGTGTTCTCCGTTCATTTTAAGCTAGGTACTAGGGGCCCATGGCTTGCTTGATTTCCCAATTAATCCGTTTGGTCAAATAACCATTATTCTCAAGGACCTGAGTAATACGGTCAAGCTCGTCATTAGTATCCGCCCAATAGGAGCATTGTGAGAGAGTACTAGGGGCATAGGCTCTGGTGGTGGAGGCCTCGTACCTTTCAGGGCATAAGCCTAGGTTGGTAAGCTTTGGGTAGATTTTAGTGATGAATCAAGATGAAGTTGGTGAGAAAAGGACGCCAAAGAATGGCAGCCGTCCGTTGTTGTTTTGGGAACTTTATATTAAACCTCAATTGAGACTTAACCTGAATTTCAATTATACGACAGTGAATTATGAGTTTTCCACAGTTACTGGTGGAAAACAGTACTGCAAAGAAAAAATCATTAGAGCTATTGATAGAATATATTATAAAATCAATGATTTTGAGGCAGTGATCATATTCAATGAAACATACTTATAAGAAGGTCTACTTCCGGAAATCATCAAAAATCAAGTTGCCAGACCCTTCAGCATAAGACCTCGCCTTGAGAAGGACACTC